>NW_016157323.1:128103-170348 GCF_001687245.7 Rhagoletis zephyria | reverse complement strand
AGTCCGATTTCGCCCATTTTCAATACCAACCTACCTTGGATTAAGGGAAACCTACATACCAAATTTCGTTAAGATATCTCAATTTTTGCTCGAGTTATCGTGTACACGGACAGACGGACAGACGGACAGACGGACGGACAGACAGACATGGCTTAATCGATTTCTTTTTTCATCCTGATCATTTATGCACAAGTGCGCTCGGGTAAAAAAATAAAACTTCAAATTTAACGTTTATTCTTTATTTATTTATTTTTTTTTTACTTTTTCATTAAAAATTCTTTGGACATTTATTTAAAATTATTTTTATTGATTGTAAATTACACACTAATATATGTATTCTAATTTAAATTTTTAAATATAATTTCATTTTGATTTCGATTTAAATTTCTTAATTCAATTTTTTTATCGCCTTTCATATAAGATTTAATTTTGCTCAAAATTTGTATGTTTATTAAATATTATGTTTTAACTGTACATTAAGGTATTGTGTTTTTGGTTTTTAAGCTCTTAAAGTTTTAAGTACATATGTATTTTTATTAACTATTTATGTACATACTTTCCTACTGGGTCGGCATACCGCACTTTCAACCGAAAAGGAGCAAACACATACACGCATGCATAAAAAGTCAGCGCCAACAATTGTTCCACGTCGCGCAGATGACGACAACTTCAAAGAAGTTGCATTCACAAAATGCAAAGAAAGAAAGAATACAAACAAAAAAAAAACAACAACACAAAAGTTCACCACATCGGCGAAGTAGTGAAACAAATTCGTGCTGCATCATTTAATATGGCGCTCGTAAATATGCAATGAAATGACACGTTATGATTTCAACAGAAAAAGCACGACGCGCCGCGACCAATGTGGGTGTAAAAAGCGCCGAAGAATGCAGCTGTTGTCGTCACCACTGTGTGTTTAGAAGTGTCGTTGCGCTACATGATGCGATACTGCGTTACAGCACCAACTGATACGAAGCTGCTATTGTACATGCATATATAGTATTCCTTCCTCGATTGCCAGTTGTCACATATTTGGGATTCTCCAACTAGTTCTAAGCGCTTTAAAGCAAATTTTAACACTCTGTTGCATCCGCTGCAGCACTATTCAACTTGTTGTGGGATATTAAGGAAAATAAGTTTTGATTCTTTTCACTTTTAACCTTATTTATGCATTTCACTTGAACAAATCGGTGAAATGCGGGCGTGGGCGCAAGTTTTGTGTAAATATGTGCGCATACATCATGATTCAATAATACAAGGTTAGATAATTATTGACAGCTGCGGTTTGACACTCCCTTACAAAAGGTTGCATTTACGAAGGACAGAGAAAGGGCAAGAATGCAATCCCTTGTTTCGAAAATGGTAGTAGAAAAGTACGCAAAGTAGGCAATTAGTAGTGAAATTCCTTTCGTAAATTCTAATGTATTTGCAGGAAATCTGGCATTTTAAACGAAATGTTGAACGTAATATTGATATATCTACGTGAATTACGTAATTTATATGCTATTTAGCCGTATAAAAACTGCAAAATGACTCAAAATTAAAATAAGACTACTATGAGATTGATGTAAACATCCAATGCTTAGGTTTTCATCAGTTAAATATGCTTCATATGCATATACAAATAAACATATTGCACAAAAGCTTATACTTTTATTTCACGCCAAAGCTACACTGTTTCCATGTAAATTTGCAAAGAAGCAACACGGTCCCACTGCTAAGGGAGCGGTGCGAGAGAGACAACTGTCAGTTTATCGAACCTTGTATTATTGAATCATGCGCATACATATGCAAAATTTGTTTTATTTTCGTACTGTAGGATACTTTTTTTCTTAATATAATTGTTCGCGCGCAAGTATCTAGTTCATTTCGTTTTTAGTCAAGTTCGACCTTTAGCCTAAATTCCAACATGCCACGTTTCGCTTGCTTTGATATTTGCTTTGCTCGATTTTAGGCGCTTGCGCCAACTAATGCACTCATTGCGCTTTAAATTTCGTTATGCAATAATAATAAAAATAAAAATGTATCTTTGGCATTAAAAAAAAGAAGGTATTAATATAGGCTTGGAATGCCAGAAATGTCTCGTATGTTCTTGATTTCAACTTCACTGGAAAATTCTCGATCAAGGAGCACAAAATTTTAGATAAAAAAATTTTTAATTAAGATTTTTTAATGTATTTTTTTGTTATTATTTGGATCAGTTGATCTTGAGCTGGAAATTGCTGGGCGGCTAACAACGCGCCTGCCCCTCATTCTGTAAAAAGCCTGACAGGCCTCAGAGTACGATTTAACACCATTGTCTTTAAGTTGAATCGTAGTAGTGATTGAGGTCTTAGCACCTGAATCGGCTCTGAACGCATTGTATCATATATGTAATTCAGTCTTCATATGAAGGGATCCGTGTTTTGAGGGACTATACATACATTTCGGGGTTGAACTTAAATAAAAATAAAACCAAACAAAAATTAATAGACAATTTTGATTAGTGGGATAACTTGGGGCCGAGTGCACACATTTCACCGTGGGCGAAACAGCAGATTTAACGGAAGAAAATATAAATTTTTAAAAATGAAAGCCTCCAATTTTTGATTAGCATTCGATTACCAATCGATTGTTAAGGTTGAGATTTCGATTACGATTAAAATTGGTATCAAGATTAAGATTACGACAAGGATTAAGATTAAGATTAAGATTTAGATTGATATTGGAATTGGGTCGAGATCAAGATCGCGATTTGGATTGGGATTAAGTTTGAGATTGAAATTCAGATTGAGATTGAGATTAATTGCTTATTATTATGCAGAAAAATACTCATATCATATGGTAAGCTACATATACGAGCAATAGGAAGAAGAAGTTTCCCTTCAGTCACACGTGGGATCCGCATACAACTCTTTTTTATTATTTCATTTTTATAACCTTTCCTCAAAAAATGAAAAAAAAAATTACAAAAAATTTTTGCAGAAAATAATACTCAAATGTTTCTGTAATGTAATGTAATGTTTACACTATACGAAAAATGTCAAGTTTTGAGTTGACACACACGTAACACGTAAATTTAACCATTTTCCCATATCGGGTCATTTTTGCAAGATATTTAAATTTTTATAAAACAAAAAAACTTTTTTGTAATTCATTTTTTTTTTGTAATTTCTTTTCTTTGGGCTAACGCCTGTTTTTATGTCACAAAATCGCTGTTATGCATCGTTTTGGACGGTCAAATAACAATGTGCAATAAATTTTTTTATGAAATAGGAGCAGGAAATAATGTTACTCATACGCCATAACGTACATGGCTGCACTACACCTTTTCCAACAGTATTTCAGAAAAACACAAATGTATTTCAGAAAAAGCCAAATGTATTTCAGAAAACCTCAAATGTATTTCAGAAAAACGCAAATGTATTTCAGAAAAGGTCAAATGAATTTCAGAAAACGTCAAATGTATTTCAGAAAAACACAAATGTATTTCAGAAAAGGGCAAATGTATTTCAGAAAAGCACAAATGTATTTCAGAAAAACATAGCTGTATTCTAAAAATATTTTTCTGAAATACATTTGCGTTTTTCTGAAATACATTTGAGGTTTTCTGAAATACATTTGGCCTTTTCTGAAATACAATTGCGTTTTTCTGAAATACATTTGTGTTTTTCTGAAATACATTTGCGCTTTTCTGAAATACATTTGAGGTTTTCTGAAATACATTTGCGTTTTTCTGAAATACATTTGAGCTTTTCTGAAATACATTTGGGTTTTTCTGAAATACATTTGAGATTTTCTGAAATACATTTGAGGTTTTCTGAAATACATTTGGCCTTTTCTGAAATACATTTGTGTTTTTCTGAAATACTGTTGGAAAAAGTGTAGTATTTACATGCTCGTACATGGCGTATGAGTAACATTTTCCATGTTAAAGTTTGAATTTTTTCATTCGAAATGCAAACTTTAAATGAGAAATTACCTGAATAAGAAAAACGGAATACAGATCCGTAATCTACGAACCAAAATTAATTACCTGTCTCGACTTTTTTATATCTACAGTGTGATCATTAAAAGGCACCTAAGCTTGAGCTTTATTATTTTAGAAGGTATTAAGTTTTTCCGCTAGATAACTCATCTCGCTCACTGTGCGTTCGCTCGTGCGGCGCCGGAGATGATCAGTGCCAACCTCAAGTGGTGCTGCGGTCAATTTGAGTTCTATTTTTTCATTTTTACCACAGTTTGAATAAGTTAACTTTCATAAAAAACATCTAAAATTCGTTGATTTTTTTGGCGGATTTCTCCTTAAATACAAACGAAATGTACACCATATTTCCTTTAGCTTATCTTATATGTACTTAGATTATTTTTCATATTTGTACTTATTGATATTTTTATGCATATCGTTATAAATACATTTTTCGACGTCTTTATCGGGTCATTGTGTAGGAATGTTACCAGATACATAGTTTTTATACCTTTCATGAGCATGAAATGGTATTATAACTTTGGTCCNCTTATAGTTTTTTGGAAGTAAATTTTTAAATAAAAAGGGTCAATGAAGGAGCAACGTTTTGTCTTTTGAAACGAAACGGTTTCAGCTATACTTTGCGCATTCCAGCCGGTACAATAAATGTGGAAAGTACTTGATATTTGATATTTTAAGAACTAAAAAAATTAGTTTCCCAATGAAATGTATAAGAAATTAACAAAACAATTTACGAATTTATGAAATATGATGTCTTTGTCGATACCCATTTCGAATTAGTACAAACTTTAATATCGACATTTTGCGATATTTTATTCTTTATCTTCGATACTGAATATCGATACTAACATCGAAATTCTTATCGATTAATACTTTTTACCTTACAACTTGAGAAAGGAAATGGGAGCGTATTCTTTAATTTCCAAGTGATATGGTGAAACTTGTTTATATGTATAAAAGGATTAAATGCTAACTATTATTGAATTAAAAAAATATTTACAGCAAATTTCCAACATTTCTACCCTCTCCAAGTGAACAGTTTAACTTCTGTGCTACCTCAGCCACCAGCTGTGTGGCAGCTACTTGAAAGGTAGTTGTTGTGCTGACAGCATTTGTGAGGGCCTTCCTCTGCCACAATGTCGCAGTGCAGACAGTTGAGCTGACAATCGATGTTTGCAATACAGCTTAATATGCCGGTTGAGGCTTAGTGTGCACATAATACAAGCTCACGTGCCAATTATAGACATACATAAATACATATATCTACGCTCGTATTGTACATATACATACATACGTGAATACATGCATCTGTACATTGTATATGCACACTTATAAAATGTAAGCTTATTAAATGTTGTTAGTAGACAGTTTTAGGAGTCCTACATACATACTAATACAAATATGTATGCACATAAGTACATACATATATATATATATATATATAAGTATGACGCTGCTTATGCATTTATGGAATTTATGTTTTCGCAACAATATTGTTACGACATTTGTCTTAAGCAACAGCTTGTGGCGACATCTTGGAATTTACACTAATTTGAAATTACGCCCATTGATGTTTAAGTCAAGTGCATGGTGAGAATATATTCGTTGCAATAAGGTGCTGTTGAAAATGTCCTGATAAATTTGTACGAATATACATACATACATATGTGTTTATTGAACTTACATGAGCGCATACGAAATGGCAAATATAAGCCTACATAACTGCGATAAATAGTTTGACAAAGCAATCTAAAATAACTTTGTCTGGGAGGTTATACTGCCAATTTAATAAGACAAGGGATTTCCAAGTTTAATCTAAGTTGTCTTATTAATTAATTAAATATTTATATTAAAAAGGAGTTATAATAGCGCATTTCTACAAACTCGACTACAGCCGTCCCAAGAAATAACAAAAGATAAAAGAATAAGAAATTGTTGTGCGGGCGATAGGTCGTATGAGCAACTTTATTTGAATTTGACTGGCTTTGGACCAACATACCAGAGTTGGGAAAAATGCATTAATTATTTAATGTAAATAAAAATTACATTGCTTTAAATTTGAAAATCGAGTGCTTAATAAAATTTGAATGAATTAATTGCGAAGAAATAATGCTAATGAAAATATTTTTGTATTAACATTCAAATTTTTAAATTCGTGCTATTGAATTAAGAGTATAACAAGCTTTAAAAACTCATTTAAAAATTTTATTTGACAGTAAAAATTCTTAATTTGCGTTGAGGGAGGAATTTTGAGGTTCAAGAAGTTAGTATTGGAAGTAAAGTACACTTAAGCACACTGAGTTACGCGCACATTGCTTTTACTTTCACAACACATTTAAAATATTTACAAGAATTTTTCTACAAATAAACATAGCGGAATCGGGCATAAAATTATTAGTAGTTATTCGACGTCCTTTCAAAAGAGGTGATTTATATTTTACTAGAAAAAACTAAATGGTTTTAAATAATGCAAACGAGTAAAATTATTAAAAATTTTAATAAACTAAAATTTTTCGTTAGCATTAGTTTGGATAATTTAATGAAAAAATTTCATTAGCATCATATTTTTCAGAATTTATGCATTAAAACTTAATTAAACATTAAGTTTTCAAAATTAATGCATTGATTTTTTTTTCTAAAAATTTCAAAAATTACTGCTGTAATTTATTTCGTTAACATTAAGGCTTTAATGTACCGTTTATGCACTAAAATTTTCTAAATTCTGTATTCACATTTGTTAAACTTAAATGGGGTTTTTCTTCTCGGGAGATTTTTTTTTTCAAAACATACTACTTTAAGAAACTATTTTTATTCATTAAAAAACAAAATTTTTGGAGGTAGTTTAAAATCGGTCCAGCTCATGTAAATCTTAATATTTTTTTCAAAAATTAATGCATTGAAATTTTTATTTGCTATAAATTTCAAAAATTAATGCATTAATTTTCTACATAAACATTAATATTTTAATGTACTATTCCAAATTTGGTATGCACATTTTTATGAGTTTATTATAAGTAAGAGTTGAATTTAAAGCTATCCACACATCTATGCGATGCTGTCGGTGTGAATATGTTCCACCAAAAATTACAACAATTCCGACCGTAGTTTTCAAATGAGGAATCACACATTTGTACGATTTTGCTGCAGCGATTTATTCAAACATTCACACTTTTTCTTTTAGTCGTGCTGAAATCGTAGACTCTCGCGTTTTGAGAAAGTGCATGTCTTAATTACTTAATGTTCATCATACGCCCTGTCAGACCAATTAAAAAATATTTTACAATTGTAAATTTTCCGAGCGTACACAAATTATTCTACTAGAAAATATATCGTTTTGCAGCCTTTTAATACACCCTTACAAAGCAACTGTACTTTTTCCATTAATTAATTTTTTTTTTTGATGTCCTTGGGAGAAATCCTGTCATCCTCGTAAAAATTTCAAGGTGCAGATTTACTACAAATACGTTCTAATATGGGAAACATATCGAATTTTTTGCATTTCCAAAAATCTCATGGATGATCTAGTAGCCTTCATTCATAAATATATATATATGTATATGGAATTAAGTAAAACTTCAACTACTGGTCGGCACGGGTTATCGCTATCCTACGGCCATAAAACTTCATACATACATATGCTATTAAGGCTAAAATGCACAAATATAGAGGGTATGAATTTTTGTAATATTTTCATTTTAAATATAGTTCGATCTGCATATAACAGGAACCATAAAAAATAAAAGCTTCAAAAAATTATCAAACAACAAAATTGTTCATCAAAGTTTTGGTTTTTGTTTTATTTGGATTCCTTAGAAATAGTTTGAGTATACACTTTTGTAGTCCATAATGAAGTGCAAGTTTCAACTGCCGTTGGTTTTTTTGGACTTTTTTTTGTGGACGGTGTTGCGCATTTTCTTCTATATTAAAATAAATTTTATATATGCGTTGCACTTGCACTTTATTATACTAAAAATTTATGGTATTTAGAACTTTAACGCTAATATTTGTAAATTTATCGAATAAACATATACTTGATACTTACAATTCCTGTAAATGTGTTAACTTGTTCAATCCCTCAGGCAAGCTGTTGATCAAATTGTCATCCAGTTCTCTTTGTTGTGTGCAAACAGTGTTGATTATTTGTAGAATAAGTAGAAGAGAATTAAAGGTATAAAAAAAAGAATTAGTTACTTCTGATTAACTTTTTTTTCAAAAAAAAAAAATAGGCTAAAAGCCGACAAATTTACAAGGCCTCCAAAAAAATATATCAGGTAAATGAAGCCATGAGAGCAGAGGTGGCCTAACCCACAGTTTTTTGTACTTAACTTAAAATAGTTTCAAATGAGATAAATTTTAAAGTAAAGGTCGGTTATTCCATAATAATGGTACGTTATGCATCCATGGACCTCACAATTAAGGAATAGGTGACTTTCGTTTTAAAATTTATCACAATCAAGACTATTTCCGGTAAGAAATTACAAAAAAAAAAATGCGTGTGTAACACCGTACACATGATAGAAGGGAAACTTCTTAAAAAAGATGTGAGTACCAGATACCTACTCACGAAATTGGATGTGTAAACATATGTTTACGGTTCGGCAAAACATTAGGAGATTGAGTTACATACATATGTAGGTTTGGTTAGAAATCAAACAATAATTTCATTTCATCTTATTAATTTTCTGATACACATATAATATATTTATTAATTTTTCGGTAACACCACCTTACATGAATTCAAGCTTCTAGCATCCATAGGACCGGGTTGTAATAGAAGTAATTGTATGTTTAACAAATAAATGAAAATGTTTATAATGCAATCAATAGATCCTTACGAATTCGCCATTACCAAGGCACTAAGTAACGTACGCACTTTTGTTCGCAAAATGCATTTATTTAAGTTGAAAGACGACAAATTCCTTTTTGCGGCATTTATTCTTACTCGCTTTATATCTTCTAAGGCGAATTCATATATTTTATCACGAATTCATCTATTCATGTAGTAGCAAAAGTATAAAAACATAAAATTACGTTATAAATTAAAAGCATAGGTATCACATGTATGCGTAGTCCAATTCACGAAATCATTTCATCGATCTGAGTAAAAACTAAGTGCATAAACTCTGTTTCGCGTTAATTGTAATCATGAAATGGTGTTCACTCACTAAGTTTTTACTCAAACGCATGAAATGATTTCATGAATTGGCCTACGCATAATGGTAGTAAATGACAGAATGAATTACAACAAACACATCGTTTTGACATAATGCAAGCCGAAAACGTTGGTACAAATCAATCCGCAATCAAGTTGGACGTTTTGCCCACAAACATTGCAATTTTGCGAGCATTCTCATTGTAAAATTTCATTTTTACAATTTCATAGTTTCGGCTTACATTTATAAAATTTAACGAAAGCACGTACCTATTTCGGCTGAGTTATCCATTTTCGGTTATTTAGTGTACAAAATAAACGCAAATTAATGAGTTTGTACAACATGGCAATTAATGTAGCGATAAGTTGTACAAGTTGCCAGAAAATCCAAATTTTTTGATCTTTCATACAACCAAGACATAAAATCATTCAACAGGCCCACAAACGGTGCAATCTAGAGCAAAGCAACACCAAGTTGAAGCAACGTTCGCTACGTTTATAGCTTTTTTCGGGCGAAAATTTCAACTGCTCCTGTAACACTACCTTATATAAGTAGGCCTTGCTATCATCCTCACATATGTTATCAGAGTATACCAACGAAAAACGAGTTAATATAAGGAGATAGCGAGAGCACAAAACTACTCCAGAAAAATACACGCCCAATGACAAACATGAACAAATGTACCAGAAAAACATAATTTTTGACAATCAGTACAGTTCGCATTTATATCAACGAGCAGCTTATTACATTTGTTTTCGTTTGTACTACATATGTGCATATATATATGTACACAAACATATGTACATACACAAACATATGTACATACGTACAAATATATATACAATATGTACATACATGAACACATTGCTGTCCATAAGTACATACATATGCCCATCAGTGCATCAATGAAGCCTGTTTGCTTCATCATAAATATATCCATACAAACATATGTACATATGTGCGAATGGATCATTTATTGCATCATTTATACATATAATTGCTTGGTAGCGGCAGAGCTGAAATGCGCAATGAGTTCGTTCATACATACATATATATGTATACATACATACGTGCATTCAAACATGCATATATACATATGTTGGTACTCGTACCCATCATGCGTCGCTTTATTTCTTTTTTCCCCTTCCCTGTACTACCTATATCTTCCTTCTCACTCATGTAACGTTTTCAGTTTTAAAAATTTCACTCTCCATTTTTGCGATACCGCCGCCTAAGAAGTTTCACTTCAAAAAAAAAAAATGGGTTAGGCCACTTTTGCTCACATGGCCTCAAATCTACTGCTTAGAAATCAACCGAACGACACATAAGTTTCGTATTTCGGAACGGTATTCCAATATAAAAGTCTTTCATGAACAAACTGATTGTATCCTACTAAGTAGTATGGATCCTGACTTGGGAAATTCACCATCGACTAGATTTTCACAGTTCAAATCCAAAAAGTTCTACAAAAAGTAAAGCTAGGTAAAAGCCGTATGTAAAAGACACATCATTCGTGTAGTTTTACCGTCTTCAAAACAGCTGATGTCGAACTCCTGTCTATATGAGGCTCACACCACGATTAGCCGCATAAAAACCAGAGTGTCCAGATTTGGCGATTTCGCGCCAATTTGGCGATTTTTTTTTTTTGATATTTTCGCGTAAAAATTTAGGAAATCGCCATTGGCGAGTTTTAGAGATTTTTTACCTTCAAATAAATTTTTTCCAATAGTAAAAATATAAAAAATTTTGTTTTCCGCGATAATTTTACAGAAGCGGCTAATGAACTACGCTTATCACGGACTTGACTTAAGAAGCATATTAAGTGACTGTCAAAAAATTTTAATCACCCTAATCGAAGAACTTTTCAAACGATTAGCTAGTCAATTAAATACTTTTAAAAAAGCTTAGATTTTGTCACCAGAAAAGTGTGATAATCAAAAGAGGGCGAGTTTCAGGGACCTGCCAATTCATAACTTGACTTTGAAGGACAGAAAAGCAGCGGAAACTGAATATTTAAATCTTTTAACTTTCCCATGGAACAACGTTTTTCAGAACCAGTCCATGCGACTCTGAAGAATTTTGGCTAAATGCTTACGGAGTGACAACCGCAATAGGCCATAAAATTTATTATTGGAAATATAAGTAAAGTAGCCTTCATATTATTATCCTTGCCGCACTTACATGCTTTTGTTGAGCGCGTTTTTTCCGTAATGAATTCAACAAAAACTAAGATTCGAAATAGGATGAGGTTGGAAAGCCTTAATGCAATAATTCGAATAAAGTGTTATACGAAGACTAATAGTTTCTGCTGCAAAACGTTTCCAATATCAAACAGTATGTNAAATGAAGCCATGAGAGCAGAGGTGGCCTAACCCACAGTTTTTTGTACTTAACTTAAAATAGTTTCAAATGAGATAAATTTTAAAGTAAAGGTCGGTTATTCCATAATAATGGTACGTTATGCATCCATGGACCTCACAATTAAGGAATAGGTGACTTTCGTTTTAAAATTTATCACAATCAAGACTATTTCCGGTAAGAAATTACAAAAAAAAAAANCTGATTTTGAAGAAATTGTGGAAATGGCTGATCTCGCCTTATTATAGGTTTCTATTTTATTTTTAGCGCCAAGCTCTTAAAAACGGATTGTGCGGTTAATCAATTAATATGAGTTATAATAAATTTAATAATTGCGCAGTCCTATTGCAAAATGTGTTGAAGCAAATATTTTTTAAAAAGTGTGCGTATTTTTAAAGAAAGTTGTTTGTACATCACTATTATATATAAGTGATTTGTGTTATTTATTATTGGCCTCTGAAGGTATTATATACGCTTTTGGTTTTAAAAACTTTATTATAACAACATCTCATTTTTAAAATGAAAGATTTGTTAGATCGATTTCATGAATTTTATTAAAAAAAAAAATTGGCGATTTTTTTTTTAGAAATTGCGCTTTTTTTTATTATTACCCCGCTTTTATTAGCTCGGGATGTAACTATATAATATTGATGCGTCTAAAAGATGCAGCGATTTCAATTCCCAAGTCACATACCTGATGACAGTACGAATGGAAATTTTAATAGCGAGGTTTTAGTTTTTTAAACTATAATTTTATTAAATAATCTGGACACCCTGATAAAAACCAAGATAAGTTGTCTATCAGTTATTAAATTCATTAAGAAAGTTCTAAGGAAAAATAACCTTGCAATATATAATTTTCCTTATCACCTCGATCACATATCCATACTTCATGTACCCGATATCAGTGACCGCCAATAAATTCCAGTTTTTATTCACACATATTTTTAAATGTGTAGCTATTTGCAAGCGCAACGCATTTATCTTTCAGTGGTCACTTAAAACTGCAAAATTTCAAAAGCTGAATGACGTTAGCAATAACACCAAAAAAAAAAAAAACGAAAAACAATAACAAAGGCGATTTCCGCACATAAGTAAGTAGCACTCGATTTTATAGAAGCATTGACGCCACAAAACTTTCAACTTTTACCTTTTCAACAAAGTTTTCGCCAATTCTTCGACAAATGTTGCTGCAGGAGCTACTTAAAGAGTTTTGTTTGTAAACAAAGTGTTGCAAAAGATAAATGTATGTATGTGTATGGTGGAAAAAATGGCATAAGACTTCGACAAATGGTCGAATCTTACTTTTATTGCATTCGCAGAAGCCTGAAGTGGCATGTACATATGTACGTATGCATGAGGCACTAACCACACTCTGAAAGACCTACATATGTATGCACATACATAAAAAAAAAAGCTATGGCCATAAATAGTTTCATGACATTTATTTCAGCGTACAGCAATGCATCGGTCATTGAGTTCTGCATGCACACATACATATGTACATACGCACATATACTTACCATATACATATATGTATGCTTTGCGTGCTTTTTTCGGCTTTGCACATAAATTGCCAACAATTTTTATGGTGTTGTTGTCGTTCGATCTATCGACTAACCAATAACAAACAGTTACTGCCCACTGAACTTTATTTTGATATTTCATTTCTTTCATTTCTATCACTTTTTGCACCATTGCCGTTTTTCTTTGCTTCATTTTCTTACTTTTTTCTCTTCGTTTAAAAGCTAAACATTTGTTTCCATTCGGCTCTTTCTCCATCCATTTGTTTATAAAATTGCTGGCAAGCAATAAGTTTCGTGTCAGCTGGCGCTCAGCCATGCTCGAGGTTTATTTTTCAATTCTTTGTTAATGGATTTGTTTTTTATTGTATTGATGTACATACATACATATGTACATATATGTCTGATTTCAATAAAACCACCGAAATTTACGTCAATTTAGTAGGGTGCAATAAAATGCATAATTCTTTTGGTTTCAAAATATCGTAGTAAAAGGGACTAAAGCCAATAAGAAGGAAGGGGTTTTAACAGCTCAAAAGAAGTTGTTGAAAGTTCACTACGAAAGTTTTTTTATTTAGAATTTTTTTTTGTGATCGAATCATTTCTCCAAAAAAAAAATTTACAACGGGTTTTGACTAAAAATTGTCTTGAAACTCAGTTTAGAAGGAATAAAGAAGAGTATGATGAATGAAGAAGAACCTTGTATTTATGGCCGTTGAGTAATTATTTTTGAAAAGAAAAAATATAAAAAAAAAAAACGTTGATACTTACAAAACCTTTAAAGCTGTTAGATTTGCAAATGCATTCGCTGAGATTTTCATAATTTGATTGCGTTTTAAAAGTCTGTAAAAAAGGTGAAATGTATACATATTTTTAGTAGATATCGAGTAGCATAAAAATATAGAGCATTTTGTTTTTGTTAACTTTCTTATTGAGCTCGAGGCCGATTTTAATGAAATTTTCGGAATAATGCCTATAACAAAAAATTCATTTCCAAAAATGCTTTCCCCTTCAAGACAATCGGTCAGGTACGTGCATGACTTTTAATTTCGATGAAACTGAAATATGTTGTTTATTAGTCTAAATAATGGCCCGTATTATTTTTTTGCTCGATATCTGGGGATATTTTTTTTGTAAATACCCATAGCTTCGTTCAAAATTAATGAATGTCAACCATTTTTTCACCCAAATGTTGGTAATTGTTACCACTTTAAGACTGTAGGGTAAAATTATTGATTTTTATATTTGCAAATTTTTTACTTATTTTTAAGAAAACTTTTTCGAAATTAAATTTTGCAGAAACTATATTTTTTTCTTTCATAATTTTTCGCAAGAAAATATGCACTTTGAACTACAATCGAGCTGAATCCCTTGTAGCTTATTTTTTTCGGGGACATGCATTTTTTTTAGAAAAAATACATTTTATTAGAAGTTATTAGAAGTTAATATACATTCTAAATAAGAACCAAAACGGACTATAAATATGGGGTTGTTTAAATATCTCGACTCCTGCGCCACCTATCGGATTAACTCATCTTTAATATTGCATTGTCATCGGCTTATGAGCCAACTGTGAAGTTTCAAGTCTCTAGGTCATTGGGAAGTTAGTCAAAAATTGATTGCAAGATTTGCCCCTAACAAACATACATACATACAGAGCAAGTTAAATGAAAGCTTGTAACAAAATACCTTATAAGTCGGCCAAAAAATTTTTCCGAGCCAAAAAATACGGGTCTCATTATGTGGACCAACAAACAACATATTTCAGTTTCATAGAAATTAAAAATGAAAACCAATTGTATTTTATTTTGTTTTATTTTATCTTATATCGTTTTATTTTATTTTACTAAATTAAATAAAATTTAATTTTATTTTGTTTTATGTTATTTTATTTTATTTTATTCAATTTAATTTAATCTAATTTAATTTAATTTAAATTAACTTGATTTAATTACATTTAATTTAATTTAATTTTATTCAGTATAATATAATTTAATTTTATATAATTTAATATAATTTCATTTTATTTTATTATAATTCTATTTGTTTTATTCTATTTTATTTTGTTTTATTTTATTTTATTTTATTTTATTTTATTTTATTTTATTTTCGATGCATTGAGCATTTTAAGCCCTCATTCTCGCAAAAAAAAATTATATTAATTAAATATAGTTTTTTAATTTTATTTTTTTGTTTTAATTTTATTTTGTATCAATATTGAGATAACTTAACATACGTTTAGATACTTACAGCACAACTAAATTTGGCATGCGTGGAAAGTCGTCATCGTTGATTATTGTCAGAAGGTTGCTGCCAAGATTTCTGCAAAATTTTATACAAAATGAAAGTGTGTCAGTAAAGTTAAAATGCAGTACGCCACGCAACTGAAGGCACATCAATGAATTTGGATTGCTTTTTTGACTGGCTCCTCCTAAATGTTTTTTTTTTTTTTTTTTTAATTTTAGTCTGTCATTTATTTTTGCACTTTCAGTTACTCGATGATGTGATGCAAATATTTTCATATCTACTGACTACTTTTCCTTCTAACTAACAACATTGGCATGATTAGTAGTTGAATTGAAATGAACTTAAATCAAGAAAGAAGGAAATTGCCGGGTACATTTATATAGAAAACATAGCTTTGATTATACACAGCAAAACAATGGTATGTTTTTTAATAATATTTTGTAAAAGGTACATAAATACTGATGTACGTATGTAAATATGTACTTAAAAAAATTGCATAAAATTTAGTGGAACATGTGAAACCAAGTATTGTAAATGAAGCAGGACTACACAACCACCACATAATATGTTTTTTTTTTTTTTTTTTTAACTCAGCAATAGGGTACAACAAACCATTTTATGTAAGCAATTTAAATGACAATGAAATCAAATTTAAGAAACAATTTTGAAAATTACAAAGAGTACAGTAAGATTTTAGAGGATAGTGTGCTTTCAAGCGCGAAAGTGAGAGAGAGAACTAAGCATAGGTGAAAGCGTTAGAAGTAAGCAAGAAAAGGGGAGTGTATGTAAGAAATACTAGCTCACAGTGCTTCGAGTGCCTTTAATCCAGCCAAAGCGTTTGCCGGTATCCGATAGAATAGATTGCCCTCGAGGCGTAGAGTGCGCAATTTTGGCAGATGCTGCAGGCTATCCGTGTCCATGCTGGCTAAGGCGTTGCCATTCAGCTGACTTTTTTTTTTGTTTTTGTCATACATAGTTACATATTGATTATAGGCAAAATTAAATAAAATACAAAATACGAAAATAAAATACAATATAAATAGCATAAGTACATATTTTTGAATCTCATTAAAGCAATTTCATAATTTTTTGCGTTTGTATGGCAAGTGCATTTAGTGTGTTTGTGTGCAAAAACTAATTTTTAAGTGCGCTGCGTGATAGTAGAAAATAGTAGCTGGCCGGTTTGCAGCGCTTGAAGCATATACTCGGGCGCTTTGAAGTGATGTCACCGCCGTAGTGAATGTGTAATTGCTAAACGTGGGCGTGAATTTGAACTCAGCGCAAAAATTTTGAAGCAAAGCTTGAAATCATATGTGCCAAGAGGTTTCATTGAATGCTTGAAATACTTAACACATAATTTTGGTAATTTTTGGTAGTGTACGAACCCGATATAATTTTTGGTAACTTAAAAACTGGACATATTTTTTTGGCAGTTTAAAACATACATGTACGTACATTTTTTGGTAATATAAAAACTGGAACTTAAAATTTGGTAATTTGAAAATTAAAAATAATTTATTGTTAATTCAAAACTGGTGAAATTTGTTGGGCAATAGGCATACAATTTTCGTAATTCACGCTATTTGGTAATCTTAAATTTGGGTATATATTTTTTGGGTTTTTATGAAACTGGGCATACATTTTTGGTCATATGAGATCTACTGTCCAAATTTGAAAATTTTTATATAAAATGAGGGCCGTAAAAACCGCCAAGGCACACGTTAACAGTAATTTCTTACTTTTTGTTGAGATCCGTTTTGTAACAGAAAAAAATTTTTCCAGTTTTTAAATTACCAATTATGGCCAATTTTTAACGTAAGGAAAATTAGTTTATTTAGTTTTAAGATAACGTAAAACTCATATCAGGATTTTGAAATTACTAAAACATATGTATATATGTGTGTCAAGTCTTTAAATAGGCAAAAATTCATATTCAGTTTTTAAATTACCAAAAAGTTATGCACAGCTATTTAATTACACAAATATGATGTCCAATTTTTTAAACATCGACAATTTCTACCAAAATTTTAAATTATTTATTAGACATTTTTATTTTGCCAAAGATTTATGTCCAAATTTCAAAGGACCACAAAATTATGTACGTTTATCAAGTGACCAACAACTTGTGCTGAACTTTTGAATTACAAAAAATGCAAGTCCAGTTTTTAAATTACATGCAAAAAAAAACATGTGTATAGAATTTTTAAATTACCAGTTTCCAAATTATTTAAAATTTTTAATTGCCAAACACTTATGTACAGTTGTTAACAGATCAAAAAACTTTGACTATTTGTTAAGTGACCAAAATTTTTTGACGAAATTTTAATTTACCAAATAAATATTATCTCAAATTTTTGAATTTGTGAAAAATGACTTAAAAATTTTGTCCATTTTTCTAGCCGAAAATTTCTATTACCAAAAATGTTGGTCCAGTTTTTAAATTGCTAAGAAAGTTTTGTATTGCCACATATTTATAGTTTATATATAGTTTTCAAAAAGTCCAAAAAATTATGTCCATTTGCTAAGTGACCAAAAATTTTTCCGAAATTTTGAATTACCAAAAATGAAGTTCAGTTATAAAATACAAAAAAAAAGTAACTCGAATTTTTAAATTAACATAATTGTACGTACAGTTTTAAAATGTTCAAGATTTTTGTCCGACTTTTATGCAATTAAAATGCATTTCCAGATTTTAAATATTTATTGTGTCCAGTTTTTAAGCTACCAAAAATTTGTGCCGAAATTTAAAATTTCCAAAAATGTATCTAATATATCCAGTTTCCATTTCAGCACAATGTATTGCATATTTATGAAAATTTTTTTATTCTTACATTTCTAATCTTCTTCAAATTCGCTTCATTTATCGTGTTTTGTTATTTATTTGGTTTACTTACAGCGAAATTAAATTCTTCAATCCTTGAAACGCATGCGCTGGCAGTGATTTAAGGCCACAATTTTGTAAATTCAGACGTTTCAATTTACCAAGTCCATAAAATGCATTCGGATCAATATTAATGATGCTATTGTCGGATAAAGTTCTGTGAAGGATTGAAAAAAAAGAATCTTAAGTAGATAAACCATTGCAGAAGTGTATTGAAGAAATTTGCATAGATATTAGAACAGCAGGACTATTTATTCGCACTTTGCCACCATATCTTCGCCCTACCAAATAGACATACATACATAATTAATTGCTCAATGTGTTGAAATGCGGTAATATAGTCATTTATCTAAACAAAGTTCAAAGCATGCACGACGCAGAGACGTAACAATGAGAGAGAGTAAAATTGTCTGTTGAAGGGGAGCGCATTTGCTTGTGATGTTCGCGACGTTGAATAGTATTTGGCGTTGAGTAGATAAATCGAGTTTAAAAAGAGCATTAAGTGGAGAGTATATTGTGAATAACCTTCTTTTCAAGTAAATTAACAATTGTGTGATGATTTATTTGCGCGGTAGGCATATGCTATAGTGCAATAGTACTCATGTGTGTCGATGCGTATAAACAGTCAAAAATGTAGGGAGTAAGCCTCCTAACTACAATCACATTGAGTAGGTCAAGAATATTGGTAAATATTTTGCATTTAATTTCAAGCTTTTCTAGTGCTAGTGCAAACAACATGAGTTGTCATAGAGTAGGGGTGTGCTTTTAGAAATATTTAGATAAAATCAGCTTTATCATGAGTTTCATTTTCGCACGAAATCATTCATTTTTCGCTTACGTGTATTCACTATGATTCTCAATTTTGCGGAAATGCCCTAAAACTGGCAGTGATTCACTTATGGTCAGCTCATTTAAGGGTTTTAAATATTTTTAAAACTAATATGTGTCTATTTTTTCCCAAACTTTTTCAGTTATGCTGAATTTCAACAAGACATCAAATGGCAGCAAGTGTAATGACAAAGTTGGGCATTAAAAAATATTCCTGTCTTTACGTTAAAAAAGTAGTCATTAAATTCATTTCTTAAAGGCAATTTTACAATGCGCCAATTTTTCGTTATTTCAATGCATAGTGGAAATTCACCATTAGTTTTATTTACATACATACTTAAGTTTGTAAAAGTAGCTCAAAAACTTACAATTCTTCGAGGTTTGGTACCATAAAAAATGTGTTAGCCTCAAATGTTGTTATGTTGTTGTTGCCCAAGTCTCTGGAATTGAAAAGAAAACGCCATAATGATTATCTAGATATTACTCAAAACCGAATAAACTCAATTCAAGACATATTTGTAGCATCCGCCTTGATGTTGTCATGCAAAGCGGAGGGACCTACAGTTTTACGCCGACTCCGAACGGCATTGGTATTTTTATGAAAAGCTGTTTTTCATGGCCGAAATACGCTCGGAAGTTTGCCATTGCCGCCGAGGGGCGACCGCTGTTAGAAAAACACTCTTATTTTTAATATTGTTTTGAGCTTTGTATCAGGATTATGTTTATAAGGAAAAATGGAAAAAGTAACAGAGTCTAAGCGGTAGAAGTTAATAGCAGCTTTGAAACTACAAAGTCCTTAAAAAAATCCTGACGTCAGAGAGAACAACTAAAAACGCAGTTTTACTATATTTGGCCAACAGTTTCGTGAGTATATTAATTGTGGCTTACTAATGCCGAAGGCCATTCAAGTCCAGAAAGCGGGCGGGTATAAATAACGCTGAAGAGTAGATTTAAATTTACAAAAATTGGCAAGTGACAGTCATTGCGTTCTACCAGCTTTGAAAAATGCTTTTTCAATAGTATTCGTTATTCTAATTTATGCATTGAGGCTTGCACTGAAAATTCAGCATTACAATATGCATTTATTTAGCAACAATGTAGTACGGCAAGCGTATAACGATTTAAATAAACTGAAATTGTATAGCCGCGCTTTCAGCTTAGCTAAAAAAATTATTTGACATTTTTAAATTGCAATATTTTAACGCCGCTTTTGTTTGCACACACTCTTAGTTTTATTTTTTTGTTTTTGTGCTCCTGTAGAAAGTGATAAATTATTTCAAAACAAAGACCGAGTACAAGTAAAATTGATTTCAAACAAAGACTAACGAGAGAGAGGGGAAGAATTATGAAATGAGAATTTAAAATCTACACTTTTTGCAATGCTTTGTGAAAATGTTCTCTTGTTGATTTTTGGATATTTTTTTTTTTATTTTAAAGTGAATTTATTACACAAAGCAAAAGCAGTATGCGTTACAAATAGAAGTCAAAGCGACTATAATCATTGAAGTTATTGCACCTAGCGAAAAAAAAAACAGCAAAGACATAAGAGAGATGATAAATGAATATACGTTTGGAAATGAAAAATTATTCACAAAAAATGTGTACATTTTGGTTATAATGAAAAAATAAATAAATAAAATAAAAAATGAAATGTGTAGACCTCAAACCTATCTCATCGCTGCTTATTGCCATCTAGGCGTATACGTAATTTTTTCGATGAAATACGGTGCATTCTATGCGGCAAAATTAGAAGAAAGAGGCCATATAACAGTCATTATTTTTTTATATTTTGTAGCGATAGGCCTTGCACCATCGATTTCTTACGCATTTCTATTTTGCATGGAATGGCCAGAGTTTCAAAGGCTTCAGATTACGCTTGCCTTGGTAGGGTAATATTTACATGAAGTAAGTAAGCTTAAACGACGCAAAGTGGAAGAGCTCCATAGAAAATGTGGCACAAAGTAGTAAATGTGCTCCGATTTTGCTAAGAAATGGATCGTGGAGTACTTTTGCTCGAAATGAATAAATATGAAAAATGGTAGAATTTATCTTACTGCCACGCCCACTATACTAGGGTGCGGATATGGTAAATTTTATGCGCTTTCAATGAAATTCGATTACTAACTTAGATTAACCTAGAAGTATATAAATCTGAAAGAAGGGAAAATGCATATTCGAGTTCCTACGTTAAAATTATATTCATACAACACTGCCTTCCTGTGTCCTTTTATAATTGCTAGAGCTAGAAAAATCCTTAAAACCTGTTAATAGACATGTTTAGAATCCAGCGATTTCGAAATTCTCTCCTTCTGCCACTCTAAGACCACTGTGCGACATCGGAAAGAAGCTAGTGTTATTGTCTAGAGGTAGAGGAGGTGTCGCTCATCGTCGTAGGATAATTTTTTGGGACTCTATGCAAACTTATGCATGCGTACCAAAACTTGATTACGAACTAGGCTACAAACTGCGGACTTACTAATAAACATAGAAAGGCGGAGCTAGTTCTATTTACCCGAAAATATAAACTGCGCTGTTCACAACTTCCCTCGATAGGTTCCGTTTGCACTTGTGAATGCTGACAGGGTCAAGATCATTGCTTTACGGTCGCCCAAGATACGAATCGAAACTTTCCTGACCTCTCTAAATGGCCACGAAATATTTCCAAATCAAGGTATTTTGGGTCCCAGGATACAGTGGCGCTATGAAAGTTGGGAAGGGAGCTTTTTTTTTTTTGAAAACTATCTTGCCTAGTGTCTTTTAATTGTCTTTTAATTGTCTTACAAAAGACCATAGCCAAAATTTCCCTGTTAGTTCAAGCAATTCAAAAACAAAATAAATGACATAAAAGCATCATAAAATTCCCTTACAGCTTTCACTCCAAAGCTGTAATTTTAAAGATACCTTTAACTTATGCGTACTTACAATGACACGACATCGTCGGGCAGCTCCACTGGCACCGCTACAATGCCTATGCCACGACAGCTTAGTGCCAGCCGCTCCAAAGTGCCCGTGCAGTGGCAATGCTTCTGTGTCCACACCTCACAAACGGCATGCAGAGTGCGCGGCAAACGATCCGCTGATGCGCCTGCCAATGGTGTTGCACGTTCACTACCCAATAACGCCGGCTTATCAGTAGACGCAGCCGTTGGGTTGTCATTGCTTGCGGCAGCTGCCTGCACACTGCCATGATACTCCAGCAGTGTTTGTTCGTACAACAACTGTGCCTCCTTTTCGGGATCCAGCGAGGAGAGCACAACATTTTCACGTATATGCTCGGGCATAGTGATGGCAATGCGTTTCGTTTGGTGGCTGCCGCCAGTTACGCTGGCGGTGGCATTTCCACTCGCTGAGGGGTTACTTGCGTCAACTTGTGCTGGTGGCTGAGCGCCAAAAGCTTTGATAAATTGTGTACTATTCTGTGTATTCGTGCTGCTCACATCGTTTGTGACACTTTCATTTGCCGCTGGTGATTTATCATTTGGCTTGGCGCTAATTGGCGTAAACGTTTTGTTGCTGCCGGTTTGCGGCACTGAGGACGTGTTACTTGTATTGCTACTGTTACTTATGCTATAATTGTGGTTACTGGTGTTGTTGTTGTTGCTACTACTACGTCCACTACTCCTATTTATACTATTACTAATACTGTTGCTGGCACTCGCTTGCTTTGAGCCCACGGTTGCTAATTTCTCAACCGCTTCTTTGGTTTGCTCTACTAAATTCTCGCTTAGAAATATCTTCTCCATTAGCTGTTTTACTCCGCGTTCCACAGCGTTTAACGCATTACTGCTACTCGCAGCATTAGTTGTGGGCCGCCGCTGGTCTGCACCACCACTGGCGTTGGCGCGCAGCATCTCTGCGTTTATCACCAGCTTGCTTAATGCATGCGCCTGCAGCAGCTGCAGCGCACACATCACCAACACAAATATTACCGAATCTTTGAGTAGAAACCAAGAGTGCGTGCGATTGCCGCGCCCCCGGCTAATGGCCATGCCGCTGTCACCCCAAACACCACCAACACCACCAACACCACCAACACCACCAACACCACCAACACCAGCACCACCACTAATACACTTAACGAGCGCTGCTCTGCTATAAAGCCACACGCGAGGTTTATTTGTCGGCGGCTGCTTCTTCTTCTTCCTCTTGCCTTTAATTGCCGCTCGTAGCTGTTTACTGTGTTGCTCGTTCTCTTGTTGTTTTTGTGTTTCGAATCGACTCTGATTGATGCTGACAAGCATTTGTCATTTAATGACAGTTGTGTGTGCCACACATTTCGCACACATGTCGGCGCAACTACGCTGGCTGTAAGCGCCAGCGGCAAGGGCAATAAAAATTTTGTTGAGTAGTAACGAATGGAGCAGCGATTCTTGAAAGACTTGTAATGGACGAGGAGAAGGATGTTATATCTTAATTGTGATGCTGGTTTTTATTTCTTTGCTGATATTTGTTTGAGAAAATTTGCAAAGTTTTTGCAATGATTGTTCTTTGGCTGAACAAATGTCGTTTGTGTCAAAGTTTAAGGGATTCCGTTTTTTTTTTTTGTTGATGAACGATCTTCTGGCGTTGATTTGTGATGGCTGGAAGAGAAAAATAAATGGCATTACATTTATTATAGTATTTGTGTATGTGTATATTTTTTATTGAGCATTGGGGACTTGTCTAGGTTATACATATGTGTGTAACATCAAGAAATAAAAACCAAAATAAGTTTTTTCTAATAACGGTCGCCTCTTTGCAGGCAATGGCTAACCTACAAGAGTATTTCTGCCATGAAAAAACGGCTTCTCATAAAAATACAATCGCTGTTCGGAGTGGGCGTAAAACTGTAGGTCCTTTCCCTCTGTGTGACAACAACAAAGCGTACGCCACAAATCGAGGAGGAAGCTCTGCCAAACAGTAACATCTGTGTACGCACCTATCTATAATTATTATTGAACTAATTTATGTTCCCCGTTAGACCGACCCCTTTTTTCCTCCTTTAAGTTGGCAAATGTCGTTGCAATTCGGACTGAGCTAAAACTTGCACTCAATATCACTGTACATTAGACTGCATCACCAAAAAAAGTTGCGGTTTTTCCGCCGGGATTACAAAAGATGGACCGATTTAAAAATACCCCTAAAAACGGAATTTGTTTTTTAATAAAAATAGTTTCTTAAAAAATTTTTTTTTTTTAAATTTCTTCAGATGACAAAACAGGTTAAACTTAAAAGATCTGCATAAAACTATAAAAATCTTTTCAACGGAATCGTAATAATGAGATTTTTGCTGGTATTTTTTAACTTTTTTCAAAGATTGATTTACGAAAAAATTGAATAACTGCGCAAAAACTATTCTGATATAGACTTATGAGATCTCAGTGGAAAGGTATTTTCGCCCCCTTTTTATTTCTGTGCAAAAAAAAGTCATTCGTGTCTCAATTTTTTTCCTTTAAATACCAACACTTCTTGATTCAACTTGGAATGATGCTCGTTCATCCTAACTTTCTGTTTCATCCTTTGAATAACTTTATTAGCAAAGAAATAAAAAGGGTGAGAAAATACCTTTCCAATGATACCTCACCTCACACAAGTCTAAATCGGAGTAGTTTAGGTGCAGTTTTCAAGTTTTTGATAAAGGTAAAAAACAGCATCAAAAATCTCATTATTACGATTCCATTGAAAATATTTTTTAAATATTTTTGTGCAGATTTTTTAAGCTTAAACCTTTTGGTCGTTTGAGGGGACTTAAAAAAAAATCTTTAAAAAACTATTTTTATTCATAAAAAACTCCATTTTTTTAAGTATTTTCAAATGGGTCCAGCTCACGTAAATCTTAATATTTTGGTGGACGTCTTAAAATATAATAGATTTTATAATTCCAAATGGAAAAAGATGGAGGAGTTTTCAGGGGTCTTACATACAAACATAGCGTGTTGTTGTTGTTTTTGTAGCAGCTACTCAACTCCGTTCAGATCGGCTTGTCCATCAACCGTTGCCTGTCGTGTAGCGGTTGAGCTTAGGAAATCTGATGTAAGAATTTGCTTCCTACATTTATGGATCACCCTAATATACATATATGCCAAAAGAATTTTCTTTTTCTAAAGAGAGAAGAGAGTTACACAAAAAAAACAACTCGTGAGATTTGCTCATATATAGTAGCCATACTTTTAAGTTCAGCGAGGCTTTCGTAGATTTAACTAACTAAATGTTATTCTCAATCACTAACCTTGGTTAATTTAAGTCCAAAAAAATTTCAAAAATACGGAACTTTTCTTTAAATATAGGAAAACCGCTTTTGAATATTAATTCCATAAACTCCATTGAACAGCATCTTCAACAACCAAGCTCGTTGCATGCTACTTCTCCTTCTCTTCTTGCATCTTCTATGCAAATTCAAATGCACACATATGCAGGGTTGCCACTGACGAAAAAAAGTATTTACCACCCACTTGAGAAAAATCTACCAAGTCAGAAAAATATCTACCAATAAATTTTGTATACTTATTTTAATAAAAACTATAGTTTTGTTATTTTTTTATTTATTTTAATTAAAACTATAGTGCTTTTATTTTTTTAGTTATTTCAATAAGAATTAAAATTGTTTTTAATGAACTTTTTATTTAACTAATTACACGATATTTGAGTCATATTATTGGCATATTCGCAGTTTCCTTCAAAGCGGAAGTGATGAAACTAAGGGCAACAACGAAACTTCATAATTTGAAAAACTTCAACTGGAGTTATTATAGACAAATACAGTGACTTAAAAAAGCACTTGGTGATTTTTTTATTATTCGCAATGTTTTTCAAGTAAAAATTGTTTGTTGCTTTAACTAAATCCATAAAAATTAAGGATTCAAACTATATACAGCATTTAGAACAATTCAAAAAATTTCGTCCAAATTTCGAATTTTTTACTCTGAGTTCTTAGAACAATTTAAGATACCGAGTTTTAAAGCAAATAATACTTGAGTATAGCTCACAATGTGGTTCCCGTTGACTTTTTTTTTAATTTTATGTCACCAGTGTTTTGTGTTTTTTTATTTAACAATGTCTATTGATAAAAAATGGCGTTGATTTAATTTCGGGATTCCAGTAAAAAGAGTTTTGAATGGAGCACGATATATTCGCTTATATCGATATACATTTATACGTATGCAAGTATATAAAAAGTATGCAAAGAAATTTATAATATAAAGATAACTACGAAAAATAAATCGGTAAGGAAAAGTTCAACAAAAATCTACCAAAATGAGAAATAATTTACCTTTTTACCAACCAAAATTTTGTCTACCAATTTTGGTAACAATTTACCAAAGTGGCAACCCTGCACATATGTACATTTGTATATACTTGTATTGATCTACATATGTACCTATGCGCTTTTTCTTCAGCAATTCCTTTCACATCAATCAAAATGCTGACAGTGGCATTTCATTGCATTTAATGGATAAACATATTTTGAATAAGCGCTCACCTTTCACTCCATTTGCGAGTACATACATATGTACACATTGACTATGTATACGCGTATGGGTGCTTATTAGTTTTCTTCAAGAAATTTTACGGTCAAGGCGCCAACGGATGCGTTTAATTTTTGGCAAAATATTGCAATGTTGTATAAATACCATATCAATTTGATTGACTTGGAATTCTTGTAGAATAACAATTATGCCATCGCAAATCGATTAAGGCGATAATTTACGAATCATGCCGCAAACTTGCTTAATAGCTGGATTTGCAATGTATTTGGTGTGCTAATTATATTGGAGGAATGCCTTGGCATATTTTCTTTTATTTTTGGATTGTGAAAATTTGTTGAAATACGATGGCGATATGAAAAGTCAATGACTTTTTGAAATTTGCGAGCAGTAACTTTAAATTCGATGCTGCTCCCGTCAACTGCCATCGATTAGTATGCTATTGGAAAATTTTGAGCAAGCTGCGCCGTTTAGTTCGTGCTCAATGACCATTGAAAGCAAAAAACCCCGTGATGTTGATTCAGCTGTTTTTTGCCTAAAAATCCATTACCGAAACCAAAGAAAGGCTCGATAAATGCTCTGGGGACTCTGCACCACCAATTTCAATGGTTAAAAATTGGTTTACTGAGGTTGGTTGTGCTCGTAACAGATAATATCCATGGAATGTTATCCGACTATGAAAATATGTGATTCGGCTGAGGCTGTAAGCATCTCAACTAAAAAACATTTTTTTTGCCGAAAAATATATTTTATTCAAAGAGTTACACACTTTTCAAATAGCCCTCGTTTGAGCACAAACCAAAAAATTAAGATCCACTACATAGAAATTTTTTCGCTGCGTCATAGGGATGCTTTTGACTGACATCTAAGTTAACTCTCTGATTTTTAATAGAAGACGCCACATTGGCAACGCATCATTATTTACCTTAACTCATAAAAATCGGCCGACTCTTCACTTTTGAAGCGCGCAAGTGCGACAAAACAACTATGATGCAATGAATTTAAACCAGCTGATTTTTAATTATGCCATTCCGCCATGTTCTGTGCATCTTGTCAGTCAAAAGTATCCCTGTGACGCGGAAAATATTTTTTATCTGGGGGGGCCGTTACAGCTGGAAATTTCAAGTATGAAAACTTTTACTTGAACCTACTTTCTGGGTTTTCATATATAGTGACAGTAAAATTAATAGTGACGCGATATTTTAACAGTCTGCGTGCTGTTTTCTGCACGCAATGTTTTTTTTTTCTGGTTCCTGCAACAAATATTTTAACAGGGTTTAGTTATTTTTCTTACTATCTAACAAAAACCATGTAAGTCCGAAAACTTTTTAATCATAATTTTTAGAAAAAAATTTGGTATGCAAATTCGTAGCCCAATTACTCCTATAAAGTGCCAATTTGAAGTAGGGATATAAAAAAAAAGATCGATGTGCCGAGCAACATCGATAGTCGTGACTTCAAGCGTCGATGTTCGTCGATGTTTCTATGAATCCGATGTTAAGCAAAACATCGATGTTTTGAAAAACATCAAAGATGTTTCTTTACTAATTTTTCACCATTTAATTTTGTGTGCGGTTTAAACACATTCCTATTAGTTTTCCCGCCTCCGTACATCTATTTGATGGCTTGTGTGCATATGCACATGCTGGTATTGTGCTTACAAATCCCTATGCTGCTACTCATAGTGGCCACCAGAGCCAAAAGTCTCTGTAGATATATGTATGTCGAATTAAGCCCCAGCGCCAGAAACTTTGCATATTAGATATGCACTAAAGCTGGTAGAACATTTAGGACAGAGCGGGCAGAGAAAACTTCTGTTGCAGCGGTATATAGAAATATTTGCATATGTTTGTTTATATAGGTAGGTATGTATTACATATCGATGGCTGAGTGGAAGATCGACCTATCTCGGCAGCCAGTTCGAAAACGCTCTATCTCAAAAAACTTTTCAAGAACGCCCTATTTCAGAATTTAATTGAAAAACACCCTATCTCAAAATTCGATTCAAAAACGCCCTATCACACTTCAAAATGTATTGAAAATATGCTTATAAAGGGCGTTTTTGAATCGGCAGCTGAGATAGGGCGTTTTTGAAACGAATTCTGAAATAGGGCGTTCTTGAAAAGTTTTTTGAGATAGAGCGTTTTCGAACTGGCTGCCGAGATAGGTCGATCTTCCACTCAGCCATCGATATAGTATGCATTAGACTGTGCAAATAAAAGGACACTTTTTCACAGCCCCAAAAGAAAATTTCCTTGTCGGTTACAAAAAAGGTAGAAATATTGATATATATCTATCTATATACATATATATCTACATATATATATAACATGCGAAGGCATATTTTGTTCGGAATAAAAGATCTGCACCGTTCGCCCGATTTTCAAAAATGGGATATCAACTTAAAGCGCTTGGCATGCAGATGCGCAAACTGGTTTTGGTTTTTCGAAAAGATTTGCCACCTGTTCAAAAATTTAATTCAAATTATTTAATGGTCAATGCCATCAAATCCGCAATGTTCGTTCGATTTTCGGAAATGAGGCGTCATGCTAAAAGCCTTGGACTGTAGATGTGCAATAGGTTTTGCTTTTTTGAAAAGAGTTGCCAACCTTTTTTTTTTTTGATTGTATTCAAATTATTAAAAAAAAAAAATGGTGCCAAACGAAAGGGGTTTCAGAAAATAGTTTTAAAATATTTTTTAGTGGGTTGCCACCTGCTAGAAATGTCGACTTTAGTTTACTTATACTCAAGTTACACGAAATATCAAAATATGGATGTCAAACGAAGGAATGTTAAGAAATCTTTAGTTTGAACTCTAAGAATATTTTTGAGGTGTTGGAAGAGGCTCGCCACCTATTTAAAAAGTGTTGAATTCAAAATATTTTATAAGTGAAATGAATTATTAAAATATGTGCATAAATCGAAGGTGGTTTGAGAATTTTTTATTTAAACGAAGGAATGTTAAGAAATTTTATTTTGAACATTTCGAATGTTTGAACAGAGTTGCCACGCGTTTACAAAGCTACATTAAAATTATGCAGTAAGTTGGATGAATTATTAAAAGATGGGTATACATCGAAATGGGTTTAAAAGGGGTTTATCCCTGACCTTTATTTAGGAGGGTTGCCATTTGTTCGAACATTCAAATTCTAATAAGTTCATCAGTTTATTGAAATACATGTGTATTAACTACAATGTCAGACGCAAGAGATTTAAGAAGATTTTATTTTGGGAATTCTTTTGAAAAGGAATTTAAAAAATCGGAGGTCAAACTAGAGGTAGATGTAGCCGGTAGATGTATGACAAAGTTTTACTTTTTTAATTAAGATTTTTTCCATCGGTATAGGGTGATTTGAAATTCGATGAAAATAAAAACATGCACTATGCGAGACTGCTCTTCAGCCAGAAACGGCTGTACGGTTTTGATGAAATATGGCACTTGGATTTCTTATAGCTCTGACTAACATTTGGAAAATTTTTTAAGTTCTTGAAATTCAGTTTTGCGCGTTTTAACGCCATGCGGGTTCACCATTAATATCTATTAGCACTACACATGCATTGTTTTGAATCGAAAAATTCGTAGGTATGGCACTTTTAAGTCAATATCTCACACCGTTTTGCACCAAGTGAAACATACCATGCCAATACAATGCGCTCTCGAATACCTTCTGTGTCTGGGAATGCAAATTTTGAGGAGGAAGATCGATACATCGATATTTCGATACAACGAAGAATTCAACATAGATGATAATATACATCGGTAGAAACACATTGATAGATCGATGATGTCCGATGTTTTACCATGTGTTAAGTCCTAGTGAAATTGAAACAAATTTAAACTTTTACAATCCCAACCAAAGCATTCTTCTGTGATTCAGTTAGAGAAATGCCTACATATTAGAGTGGTTCAAGAAAAAACTCTTTTTGGAAATTCATAAACGCTACATCAAAATATTGATATTTGGGGTAAAAAAAGACACACGTATTTTTTTATTTAAAAAAAAAGTTTTTTAGAGGTCGCGCTGTTCGGTTTATTATAAATACGCTAATGTTCTAATTTTTTTTTGTATTTTCGTGAGATGTTAAAATCCAGCTAAAAGTGTGGTTTTTACATATAATTACTCTGATATTATTGGGGAACATTGCCTTAATTGCATACTAAATTTAAATTAAATAAAAAATTGGTAAACATAACTTTATTTAGAATTTTTGAAAAAAAAAAAATCCCTGAAAATTTCAAAATTTTTCAAGATCGGCTGGAGGTATTGTTTAAAACACTTGCGCCGAAATTGTATATAAGTTTTTGTTTTTACAATTTTTTTTTTTTTAACTTTAAATTTCTTATTCCTTTTTTGTACTTTCTTTATTTCTTTCTTCATAGCCCAAAATATAACCTTTAAAACGAGAACAGTATCCTTTTTGTGATTCTAATTGTTTTTGAGATATTCAATAATTCTGGAATTTATGAAATTTAGAACTTTGTACAAATTGCGAAAAAAATTGATTTTTTCTTTTGCCAGAGCTGTTGTACTATATACGAGCAACCCTGCTTTTGATAAAAAAAAAAAACTGTTTTTCAACATCCGCTTTTTCGCGTTTTTTTTCCAAAATACACGCATACGTACATCTTTCTTCGCTACACACACTCTTCAACCCAAAATAACAGTTGGTAAGCCTACTTTTACCGGTATAGCTGCCAACTTTTTTGTTGACTCTAAAGTTAAACGGAAGCTGTTTGTGTACGCACATAAACATGAGTATTTATGCACTAAGTCGCATACGTACATACGTATACATATGAACATAGTACAGCACCGGTTATATAAATAGCACCCCATTTCTGGGTAATATTGTTTGCCACATATGTTCCTTTATTTATTTTAAAAAAATTTCAAATAAAATGCAGTTCACTCTCGAATAAAATTCAAATAAACTTAAGTTCAAAATTTCAAACTGTTTTCTCAGAAGTGTTAGAATTTTTTTGAGTAATTATAATCCACTTTCAACTTGCACATTATTACACTGAAATTGATTGGTCTATAATACACAAAAAAAAATCTGAGAAAAAAGTTTCAAATTTGGATGAAAATGTATCGATTTTTTTTTTCTATAGTGAATGACCGAACTTCGGCTTCGGCTTCGGTTCGGTTTCGGTTCGGCCAAAAAAAAAAGAAAACGAACTTTGGCCGAACATTTGTAATTTTTTTATTTATTTAAAAATTGTACAATGTTCTAGTTTTATTGTTTCTATTTGGATGTGTAATCCTGCTTTTCATTTTCACTTTGAATCAAATAAAAAATGAACATTTTCATTTTCGCAAAAAAATATGAATATAATTGGCGGCAGTAAAACGAAGGTAGGAAATTCATATAAAACATTCATTAAATAGCGAATTGGATACTTTTCTTAATGAACATCTGCTGCTAAGAATCTGAAATGTTTTTGAATACGGATATCAAAGCCAGTGTTGCCGTTGTGCGACTAAAGTGAAAATTTGACTTTTTGCAAATTTTGATTTTTTGACACTTTTTCCAAAATTATGAGCGACTTTTGCCCCCTTTCAGAGATTCTTTAAGAAATGTTAGCAGAACCATGCTGCATGGCAAAGCCCACATTTTCTGTTGAAAAAAAAAAAATCTTTTAAAATATTTGTCTGCTCCTCCATCAAGTGTGTCTAATGGGCAATTGCTAAGTGCTTTATACCGATAGGTGAAAATGCCGAATTTCCGATGTCTGTACGTTATAGATATCAAGGAAAAAATACTATGGGGGGTCTTTATTAGCGCAACAGAAGCCAAATCAACAATTTTAAAATTTTTGTCTCTCTGTCCGTCTGTTTGTATGTTTGCACGCACAACACTCGAAAAATAATGCATAGAATCGACTGCCGTAGCTGTAAAAAAAATAAATCTCTTTCTAAGGGTGCAAAATGTTTTGTGGAAGGTTGCCACCTGTTTGAAAATTCCAATTTGAATTAATTGGTAAACTCAATATCGCAAATTTTGTATTAAACTATAGAGGTATAGGGAAGTTGACTGCCAAAAATTAATTTGAGTAGGGTTGCCACCTGTTTGAAAAGTTTTATTGAGTTACTAAATTGATAAGATACATGAAATATTACAATACGGGTATCAAACTAAAGTGGCTTAAAAAAGTTTACTGCCGAAAATATTTTTTAGCGGGTTGCTACCTATTTGAAAAATTGTATTCAATTAAAGTAATAAGATAAGGTAAATACTGAATTAATACACCTTTGAAGAAAGTGCGCGATATGTAGAATCGAGTTATACGAGTGTAAATTAAATTCTCGGGATTAAAAAATAAATAAAAAATAAATCGAAAATATATTAACTAACACCCTTATTCATAAAAAATAAATTTTGTTTCATAACTCGAAAAGCTCATAAAAGTTTTGGGCGGGAGTAACAACACAAATTACTTTTAAGGCGCAGCGAATCGCGCCGGGTATTTGCTAGTTATAACAAAAAAATATTTAATTTCGAGTATTAAAAATATAAGTTTTTTGTTGTCAATTTTACAAAAATAAGTATTTTTACGTTAAAAACTGAAATGGCGGGGGATTTAAACCAATGTACCTTTTTTATTAACAATAATAAAAATATAGACTTAAAAAAAACAAAGATTATTTTTATTTTATTAGTTTTCTACAAAGTTTTAAACTTGGGTTTATATGGGTTTTGTTAGAGAACACGAACATAAGTGGCTCTCTGAAATGAGATGCTACTGATATGACCGATACCGTATATATATCGTATGTATGTATGTAGGTATGTACATATGTATATACAATCGGAAATGCCACATACATATATGTATCTATATTCTATTTGCTGATGAACACTGATGAACAAACATACAAACATGCAAACATGCATCCACACATTGCTGTGTTCACTGCACTTTCCATTGGTTCTAAATGGGCGTTTGTGGTTGATGTGTGTAAGCTTATACAAGTGTGTGTGTGTTTTTGTATACGCTACGAAGCAGTCGCTTGCACTTTTACGTTAAGTATAACGGTGATTTTATGAGGTCATAAAAATAATTTCAACCCAACCGCATAATCTCACACTTGCCACATGCAGACTGTTAGCTAAATGTTTTTTTTGTTTATGATCTGCGAAGAGTTTTGTGTGGTTAAACTCTTTTATTTTGGTTTTGTTTTTTTTTTTGTTTCTTTTGTCCATTGCTCTGGTTTTTGCTGAATTGTGCGCAGCCAACTTTAGTAGTAAAATTACCAACTCCGTTTAATACCAATCAATTTTCCACTAATTTGCTTGTTGGTCGTAAATTTTCACTTGCAGACTCATAAATTTTATTCAGTCCATGGCAATTTGACACTCAACAGGCGGGCATACAGGATTGCTGGTGTGCTCTAATAATTATGTATGTATTTAGTTTGTAAACTTAGTTTTTAGTGCCATGTTGCAATTAATTAAAAATGTTTACGAATGTTAAATGTTGAAATCAGAAAATATTTAATGGAGAACATTTTGAGGTTTTATTTCGTTTTTCATGCAAACTACTTCAGTTCAATAATTGAGTAAATAAGAAAATGCCAAAAGTAGAAAGCACTTATTACCTTATTTTATTTATTTTTTTAATTTTATATGTTTTTTATATTTTTCAATTTATTTTATTTTATTTATTTATTTTACTTTTATTCTCTTTTTCGAAATTTTATTTTTATTTTTATTTTTTAATTTGGAATTTTTTTTTATTGACTTTTATTTTGTTTATTATAATTTTTTTACAACAATACGCGCTTGCATAATTTTTGGTTCCCTCTAAAAGTGATTCAAAATATGCCATAATATGTACTTAAGAAAACAAGAAACGAGAAACAAAAGCCTCAAAAAATGCCACTTCGAAAATGTTGCTAAACAAGTTCCTGCGTAGCAGCGACCAGGAGGAGAGACAATCGGGCGACATTTAGCCGCTACTGTTGAAGTGGCTTTCCATGAATGAAATATATACATACGTATATGTATGTGTATGAATGCAATAAGTCAGAAATGCAAACAACAACAAAGCAGGCCGAGTCAGCAGAGAGCAAGTGTGTTGCATTAAGAGCGAGTTCAGCCACTAGTACATATAATGCGTGCATTTACGCAGGCGCAGTACAATTACGCGCTTCAATAAATATTCAACGCGTTTAAGGCGATTTTTTATTAATTTCCTTTTTTGTTGTGTTTTTTATGCCTTTTTGTTTTTGTTGTTTTGTCAATAATGTCAGCTGGTTGTTTATGTGACTGCCATTGGTGTTGAAATTGTTTGCATATGCATTAAAGTATTTTTTTGTTTTTATTAATTTTTTTTTTGATTCCGTACAACTGTTTGTTTACTCGTTTTCAATTTAAATTTATGTGTTTTACGCTTTGTCCGTTTGCTATTTAGTAAAAAACTTCAGTTCGTTTCGAAAAAGTCCACTTTAGAAATTTTACACGTGGCATAACAACTAGTGACTTTATCGACTTTGTGTTAGACTTTCAGTTTTGCTTTTTTTAAATCACTGGGTATGTAGAGATTATTACCAATCGTGCTGTTGGAAGCTCCGGAAATCAGCGACCGTAACAGTTACAACTTTTATTTAAAAATCGCTCTTTAACAATTATTTTTTAAATAACAATTACTTTTGATTTTTATCTAAATAATCTGCAAATAACATTTAATTTTGATTTTTAAATTATATGTCTTAGATAAAAGTTATCGAAGACTTTTATTTATAAAGGTCATAATTAAAAATCAGACACTGACCTTTATATTTCAAATCATACTTGTAAAAGTCATTTGTATAAGTCGTAGTAAACTTTTGTTTCCTAACACCTTCTTAACTGCGAAAATTTTTAATGACTTTTATACGAATGATTTAAAAAATACAAGTCGATGACTGATTTATATTGATGACTTTTAAAAGTAAATGTCACTGACTGATTGTTATTTTTGACTTATGACAAATGAAAGTCTTAGATAACTGTTATCTAAGACAAATAATATAAAAATTAAAAATAATTGTTATTTTGTATTCATAATATAAAAAGCAAAAATAATTTATATTTTTTTTAATATTGTATAAAAATTGCAAAAAAACATTTATTTTCAAATTTGAGTCTCGGTGAAAAAAGAAATCAATTGGTATGTATCACTTCGTTGTAGAACATTTCCTTCATCGTGAAATTTTCCTCGTCAATAATGTTCGGTCCCTGCCGGAAATGCTTCTTGGTCGAGTTTTCTAGGTCTTAAGGGTATCAAGGTGGAAGCCTGTGCCAACAATGTAGCCATATATGTGAAGGTCGTTCTAAAGAAATCAAATTCATGGGCCATATATTGTTATCATAGTGCGAATCCGGAGAAAGGCAAAAATTACCTACTTTTACGAAACCTAAATTTAAATATATAGAACTCGAGCGCTCATATGGAGACAAATATCTCAGAGTTGGTTGCTGAACCTTGAGGAGACCACTGTGGCAGCTATGCGGTTATAGGAAAGCTAAGTAATAAATGTGGATTGATACCAAGGATTGTTCACTAGGTGTGCTTGGCTTTCATATGAAGCGCTTGTCTGAGGATCAGAGAAAATCAGATCTCAGCTGCCGTCGGAACTACAGATGCATTGAGATCCTGCTCAACGGAGGCTTTTAACGTTCCGCTCGTTCTGATCCGAGATATTTTTTTTTCGCAGTGATGGCCGACTATGACTGTGTAACTAAAATGAATGGCCGCCTTCATAAGCGGCAGGTACACAAAATTTTTCTGTGCCATTCAATTTGAAGTCATATTTTCTACACGTAAGATCTGACCATTCTCTCAGATAGCCGGGTGACAACTCAGACAATCTTCTCTCTCTGGGTGGAGTTGGAGGAGAGAGTAGCAGAGCAGCAGAGTAGCGATTAGAAATTACCTTGATAAGAACTCCAAGGCTGTCATCCGGATCGCGATGCTGCTAACAGAGGAACAGGAAGGCATCCTCTGCGTGTTAAAGACCTTTTGGGGAAGGACTTGGCTTCACTTGGCACTGGTGTGCTGTTTTGGACCCGGCCAAAATCGCTTAGGGAGTTACAGCGCCAATAAATAAAAAGAAGAACCCCAAGGGATAGGGACATATTCGAGGCGCGACTATGCATTAAATGTGTATTCCATCGTAGAAATGCACGCCTAACTCTGAGAAATCAATAACACAATTACCGAAATATACCGCTCGAATGCTCCATGGCTAAAAGGCCGGGACCTGACCCGTGGGCATGCTTGCCGAAAATACTGTCATATATTTCAGCATGTTCTGCAGCATCTTCAATGACTAGGATTTGAAGTAGACAAGTGAGCATTTATCAGTAGGATGGCACAAATCCTCATCTTCCCATCAAAATGGTAGGAGGGCGTCGGCGATGATACGATGATACCTTTAAAGAGCATGTTTTATTTTCATGGATATTTCATTGTGTCACATAATTAACTCTTGGAGGTTTCGTAACTCTTTTATTTTGAAGAAGCTTCGCGACCGACTACACTGACTCCTACCGGCAATACTGATGTATTTGATATGCCAAATAACTTCCACTGATACTTGGGTTTTTTAACTGGCTCGGAGGCAGTTGGATGCTCTCCAAAGCACACTTGGTCTCAAGTTAATTTCATTGTGCGACGGAGTTCATACTCAACATAGGGTCCCAGCCAATTTTTGAAGAGCATAAGCACTTTCACATCAAAGGTTGGCCGAATTCGATTAATTTGTACTCTAAAACTTTCTTCACGATTCCACAGTCTCTTTTTACATACATACAAATTTAATGGTTTTCGTTCATATCGCCTATACTTACATACATACAGTCAATCACAGAAGTATTCGTAATTTATTTATTTTTTTTTCTTTCATTGGGAAAATTTGCATAATTAATAGGGTAGTTTAAGCCGCTTGAGTGTCAATAAATACATTTTTTTTCCGGATAAATAAATCTTGCATACTTCATACAAAATTCACAAAAATTAATGAAATTTGAAAAAAATTCATCGAAACTTCAAACTTTTTAATAAGAATTTTTTAAAAAATGTTCCAGTGTACCGTTTTGTGGCCAGTTTAAGCTAAAAATTACAGTTAATTTTTTAGATTTTTTTGTCGCAGCTGTAGCGAATTTCCTATCATATCAAAATAGATTTTGTTCGTGCGTTAAATGAAAAAAATGCGCAACATCCTCGAAGAAAAAATGAAAAAAAATAAACAAATTATAATTTTTACCTTTAATGAGATTAAAAACTGCATACCTGAAAACCTTCTAAAAATTCTGATTAAAAAGTTTGAAATTTTGATGAACATTTGTTGAAGTTTGATTAATTTTTGTGAATTTCGTACAAAGTTTGCAAGATTGATATATATGGTTTTTGTTATAGAATGAGATATATAATAATAATAATAATAATAGATTGGCGCTTACACATATGTTAGTGTTTGGCCGAGCTTCTCCTCCGATTTGTGGCGTGCGCCTTGAAGTTGTAACACAAAGCGGAAGGACCTACAGTTTTACGCCGACTCCGAACGGCGATTGTATTTTTATGAGAAGCTGTTTTTCATGGCAGAAATACACTCAGAGGTTTGCCATTGCCTGCCGAGGGACGACCGCTGTTGAGAAAAAATCTTTTTCTATGTTTTTTTGCGATGTTGCTTTGACCAGGGTTTGAACCCAGGTGCTGATGTGTGAAAGCGCGCACTGCTTACCACTACACCACAGCGGCCGAGAATGAGATATATATTAGATAAAAGTTAACGAAAAATATTTATAATGGTAAAAACTTTAAATATTTTGAAAAAGAAACTAAATTGCGAATACTTTGGTGAGTAACTGTACATATAATACGATTCACAGCCAAGGTAACCACACTGTTTTCACCTCAAAACTTTAAATTGATAGCGCATTTTTTTCCAATACACATTATAAATTTTTATTTTTCCATGAATATTCTCGGCAGGTAATTAACTACTTCCTAGAATTGAAATATTTGAAAAATTGCCTACTTGAGAATGCCAGAAGCAGTCACATTGACTACCTTCAATTAATTTTCAACTTACACAGTTGTGGGTGCATTGCATGCTTGCATTTTGCATACTAATCATGTAAATTGAGCTGTCATTAAGTTGGTTCTTGATTTTATCGCAATTGAATGCGTGTATAAAATTTCCAAATAAATCGCCGAATCAGCAGTCAATTAACATGGCTGTCACAAATATCAAAAATTTCATACACTGCCTGCGATATCATTGACTCGTTCAGAGCCTTTTGGTGGTTTAATATTTGCTAAAAATTATAAAAAATTATAAATACTAAAAATACACTTACGTAGCTATAAAAACTTACACTACACTGCTAAAAATTATGTAGCACTTTGCCGGCCCTTTCTTTTCTTTTTTTTTTTGTAACGAATGAATAGTTCACCAAAATTGCTGCAAGCGATGAAAGCAGATGAGATATGTAAAATTATTATACAATTATTTGCAATAAGACCAAATCACTTCAATAAGATTGCAAGCAAATTTTTGATCTATTTGAACTTATCAAACTGTTGCTCGACTTTTGTACTTGCGGGTATGTATGTATGTTGTGCAATAAATATATTGAAAAACCAATCAAGCGTTTTATAGCTCACAAAAGTAATTATGACTATCATTATATTCAATATAAGTGCAATTGTCTGCCAATTTTTGTTAACGGATACATTGTTTGATTGCCACTTTTTTGATAGAGCGAAAAAAAACCTCGTGCAAATTTGTTCGCACGCTTTTCGCCAGCTTTATGTGTAATATTTTAATATTTTTGTGAGTAATTCACAAACACACACATATATGTATGCATACAAATAAACTTATACTCATTAATGCGTGTATAATTATCGCACATTATCTGCTTGTCATGCAGATCGCGTTCACGATTTCAGGGCACGCCAGGTGGCCTAAGCGATTCATCTATTCATTCAATCGTTATCTTCTAAAATGATTTGTGTTTTTACATATACTATGCATAGTACATAAGTATACAAACTATTGTTGTTGATATTTTAATTGTCTCTCAATTGCTAACAGAGTGGTAATTTCATAGAGCAGGCTATGCCTTCGGTAAAAGTGGAAATTTATTCCATTTTTGTTCTTTTTATATTGGCAGACTTTAAAATGAGTTGTATAATTGCAATGAAAACGATTAAAATGCAAATTATTAAACGTTTTTCTTTTATAAACCAAAGAGAAATAATAGTCAAAGTCAAAGACTGATAATTTCTGATATCCACAATATCTCAGTATAGAGTAGGTAGAGGTGGCGTACAAGAATGATAGAATACAAGATTGCGCCGATCAGAGAGGATTTTTGAGAATAACTTTTGTGTGACGTCGCACTGGTGCAATTGCGAGAGAGAAATGCCAAAACGTGAGCAAGAATGGAAGAAGAAGAAAAAATGATGCAAGGAAAACGTAAACAAGTTGCACAAGTGTGACGTCATGCAAACAACGATTCTGTCAAATTCGTTAAGAGAGGAATAGCGGTCCTAAATCGGCGCAACCTTTGTATTCTCTCAATCGTGGGTGGCGTATGTGTATAATACATGAGAGGAAAGCACTTCTGCGTTCATATCGTCGCTCCCAACGAAGAGTAGCACATCTCAAATTACCGTGGAAGACTAGCACATTTCACTTTTCACGTCGAAGACTAGCACATTTCATTATTCGCGTCGAAAAGTAGCACATTTCAGATTTTCGCGTGGAAGACTAGCACATTTCACTATTCGCGTGGAAGAGTAGCACATTTCAGAATTTTGCGTGGAAGAGTAGCACATTTCACTATTTGCGTGGAAGACTAGCACTTTTCAGATTTTTGCGTGGAAGAGTAGCACATTTCAGATACTCGCGTAGAAGAATAGCGAATTCATATAAAGTGGTACTAGCAGCCGTACAAAAACCAAACATACGTGTATGTAATAATTATTTCTCCTCGACTAAGCTGAGAGTTTAATGTTGTGTATGGAGCTTTTCGGTATTTTATTACAACAAGAATAAACGTTTATTTTCCTCCTACTCGTTTGGACGCATATTCGCGTCTTCCTCAGGGAATCTATTTATAAATACGAGAAACATATATGTGCATTAGGGTGGTCATGGTCCAAAAATGCATGTGAAAAAGTAAAGTCGGAATTTTTATGCTCTCACCCCCCAAGATTGTTCTATACCGAAAAAATATATCCCTATTTTTTATTTTGAAATCAAAAAATAGTTAGAGGTCGCTCAAAGCGCCCAAAGTTTCCCATGTACATATTTTATATGGGGAAAAACACTTTTGGTAGAAATGGTATATAATTCAAAAAAACTATTTTTCTATCGGAAAACTTTTTTCAGCTGCAGGATTCCCCATAATAATACCCAATTGTTTACTTAACCTTTTTTCATCGCAACTATAATTTGTAGGTCCGCCAAAAACCCCAAAAACCCCGAAAAATGCAATGGGGGACAAATAAAAAATCGTTAGTATTAAAAAATTGTTAAATAAATAATTGCGTATTATTATTGAAAGTCTCCTGAAAATAACCAGAGTTTTCTGATCGAAAAATATTGATTTTCAAAAATTCTATACCATTTCTACGAAAAGTTGTTTTTTCCCATACAAAAATACAGGGAAAACTTTGAGCGCTTTGAACGACCACTAAATATTTTTTGATTTAAAAAAAAAATATCGGTACACTTTTCTATATACAACAATCCTAGGGAGTGAGAGCATTACAATTCCGACTACTGTTTTTGGACCACCCTAATGTACATGCAGTCATATCAAAAGCACCTCATTTCAAAGTGATATTGTTTTCCACTTATTTTTAAGAATTTTCATTAAAATAAAGTTCATTCTCTGAAGAAGTCCATATAAACCGATGATTCAATAATAGAAAGGTTTTGTAATAAAACAGTCTTCTCGCTCCCACACATAAAATCGGCTCCTTTACTTGTGCATAATGTTGCTTACTCTAGAGTTTCTAGTGATATTAGTAGTAAAACCAAAAATTCTTCATACTAAATATTCGTTGGCGTCACCTTGGTTTGCGTAATTTTCTAGAACAAGTGTAGAATAGCGACCGTTTAGCTATAAAATAACCAAACATGCCGATTGATAGAACTTTTTACGCTGATTTCAACGATACCAAATTTATTTGTCACTGGTAAAAAAAGAAGATATAAGAGGTTTATTTGTATTTTTTATTATCACTAAATTGTTGAAACCCAAAAGTAGATCATGATAAAGTATGTAATATCGAATTAAAGATAATAACTTGTACTTTCTAAATTATATAAAATTCTTTACGATTAATTATGCAGTTTTTTCAAAAAAGGTTATTTCATGAAAAAATAATATTTTTTGGATTTTTAGTGGTTTTGGTTTAAAAATACAAAAAGCTATAAATTATGTACATCAGCTGAAGAACAAATTAATGACCTTTATGGTGACGTCATTAGCTGTTTAATTGGTTATAAATTACATAAGATATTAACATTTAAAATATCTAAAAACTGAACTTTAACCTTCTAGAACCTCTTCATTTTTTACTTGCGCCAAATCATTTTGGCATGGCTCAAATGAGCATAAAAAGTTCTATTGATCCGCATTTATAGTTTTTGCATAGCTGAACGGTCGGCATTCTAGATTTGTTCCTGGAAATGACGAAGAACTTAATTCGAAAATGCATATTTTTATGTATTGTTTAGTATTTCCATTAAAACACCAAATATATTGCAAATTCGCATAGAATTAATAATACACATTTTACTTCTAATTGTATACTTT
>NW_016157323.1:29152-128078 GCF_001687245.7 Rhagoletis zephyria | reverse complement strand
TGCTAGTCTTCCACGCAAAAATCTGAAATGTGCTAGTCTTCCACGCAAATAGTGAAATGTGCTACTCTTCCACGCAAAAATTTGAAATGTGCTACTTTTCGACGCGGATAATGAAATGTGCTAGTCTTCCACGCTAATAGTGAAATGTGCTAGTCTTCCACGCGAATAGTGAAATGTGCTACTCTTCGTAGGGACCGACGATATGACGTTAAGGCATGCTCAACTGAATATTCACACTTCTACAGACGAAGTTTAATTGCATACAACGAGTGCTTGAAAACAAATGAATAACACTCGAAAGATTTATTGCGAACATTGTTGAAGGCTACCTTGCCATATATTACCAAATACCAGCAAATTAAATTTAGTAAAAAAGGACCTCTCAACCTTTGATATGATTGTCTCGATAGATTTTGCCCTAGAATACACGTCTTGATTTATAGAGATCGGTTGTCACTTTATAAGAAGCAGTATCTACCGCTTAATTAATTATGTCGGGAGCTATATTGAACAGTTCGTTTATGAACAAAATTTTTGTCTAAAATAACCAGATCCAATTAACCACGAGACACTATATAGATTTTCTCTTTCATTTCCATCTATGAGCCCTCACAGAAGAAATGAAGTTAGAGTTAGTTATTTGTTACTCTGTTACCCGTCTACCTTATGTAGAAACACCACCTTCACTTCACTCATATTTGATGTAATGTAGGTTTAGTAAGCAGTGGGCTTTGAAAGGATATGACAGACCATTCCACTGCATATCAAGACTTAAAATGACCCTTATAAAGTTTTGCAGAAAAAATTGTTCCTAAGTAGAACTTGGTGAAATCGTGGTCAATGAAGTCCGCAGACCTCCTGTTCTTCTATTCTGTGTAAAAATTTCATATCTATACCGATTACCACGCAGATAGCCTAATTGCCATACATTTTCTGATATCAGACAAGTCGGCCAAATGTCTCAGTAAAAACTTGACTATTTAGACAAATCTTACTGATTTCTGAGCGAAGTGTCTAGAGAATTCTATTTATTTCCTTGTTTGACATGTCTGATCGAATTCTGTTCGATTTCGGGTCTGATTATGTTTATTTTTCTTTTATTCCACTGGCCGATAGGCGAAATATATTTGGCATGTTTTTTTGATTCACCTCAAAAGTGTGTTTACACATAAATTACTGTCAACTAAATAAATATAATAGAACTGCCATAAATTTAAAAAAGTTCTATAAAAACAACAACACATTTTGTTGAAGCATTTAAAGAGAGTGTCGTTACGTGACAAAAAATGGAAGTAGATTTTTTCTTTTCTTACAAAATCGCAAAACTCGGCGAATTGGGGACTGCTATTTTCATGTAACCTATTTTAATATGATTTGGAACAATTCTAGTTGTTTTTACAGTTTTTTGAATTAATGCAACTTGTTTCAATTTTCTTTTACAACCCCAAGTGTGAAACGTCACGTGACGCTACGTCATAAATTTCCATGTTATATTTATATTAATATTGCTTTTAAATGAATTTTTAACGCAAATAAAACATGTATTTTATGTAGAATATACTTAATATTTTGACTCCAGTGCCAATTCAGGGTGAATTTTTTGTAAATCTATGATTTATTATGTTTCAACTACATACGCCAAATTCGAACCAAATCGGACCATAAATACGGTTTTTCGAAATATCTCGACCTTGGCACCACCTAGGAAGACCATTTTATGCAAACATGATTATACTTTCATAGCCAGTATATATTTTAAAAAGCAGACAAATCGGCCCGTAAATACGTTAGATATAAGACTTTTATTTTTTTTTTGTCGTGGTGGACCTTCCGATGGAAAAACCCATATTTCATTATGAATTGAAGCAAGATTTGGATAAAAGGCTTGATTTGGTAAGTTTCGTATGCATCAATTGCAAGAATGATAGAATACAAGATTGCGCCGATCAGAGAGGATTTTAGAGAATAACTTTTGTGTGACGTCACACTGGTGCAATTGCGAGAAGGAGGATAACATTACCGAAAAATTTTCGTGGAGCTGAGCGAAAAATAATATAGTAGTCAAGGACCTCACCTTCGTAAAAATTCTAAAAACAATGATGATTAATATTTTGGCATTAATTTAATTATTATCAATAGATTTGGCATTGTCGGCCGCTGTGGTGTAGTGGTAAGCAATGCGCGCTTTCACTCATCAGCACCTGGGTTCAAGCCCTGGTCAAAGCAACATCGCAAAAAATATAGAAAAAGGGTTTTTTCTTAACCGCGGTCGTCCCTCGGCAGGCAATGGCAAACCTCCGAGTGTATTTCTGCCATGAAATACAGCTTCTCATTAAACTGCAGCCGCCGTTCTGAATCGGCGTAAAACTGTAGGTCCCTCCGCTTGTTGTGACAACATCAGGGCGCTCGCCACAAATCGGAGGAGAAGCTCGGCCAAACACTAACATATGTGTAAGCGCCAATCTATTATTATTATATAATAGATTTGGCATTAGAAAATATACCACAAACTTCATCTCCCATGTGAAAGAATTAATTAAAAAATTTTTCAACATGTCCAAAAACAAAATGAAAAAGGCCAAAAATGGAAAGCCCAACAATTAAAATATGGTTACGTAATTTATATTGAATTGAGTTTTAAGTGAATATAATCAGATTACAGATTACATTTCTCCCGAAATCTGTTAGATATCTGTTAGACTCATCGGGCCAATAAATCAGAATTTCCTTGATTATTTGGTCAGACATCTGTTAGAAATCCGTGAGAATTGTCGGTAATTAAGTCAGAATTTCCCATGACGCGTCGGTTAGACTTCCTGTCAATCTGTCAATACGTTTCTCTCTGACTGATATAGACCAGAAATCATAACTATTTCGGACTTTTTCGCCGACGACTCTGACGGCTATCTAACAGATGTCTGGCAATTTTGCTAGCTGGGCAGTAGCTCAGTAAACAAGATATGTATTAATTTTTACTATGTGAGTATATCGTCACCGGAGTTGAAGATCGACCTAACTAGGCAATCAGTTCGAAAACGTCAAACCTCAGAAAACTTTTCAAGAATGCCCTACTTCAGAATTTTATTGAAAATCAGAATTCGGTTCAAAAACACCCTATATCAGCTGAAATTATATTGAAAATGTTCTAAGATAGTTCGTTTTTGAATCGGTAGCTGAGATAGGGTCTTCTTCAATGAAATTCTGATATAGGGCGTTTTTAGTCAAATTCTTAAGTAGGGCGTTCTTGAAAAGTTTTCTGAGAGTGTTTTTGAACTGGCTGCCGAGATAGGTCAATCTTTCACTCAGATATCGAAATGTAAATTCAAAACTATAAAGCTGTCTTTCTAGAGTTTTTAATTTTTTGGATAATGACTTGCAGCAAATGGGCGATATGTACATATGTATACACATACACTCATATAAGTTGAATATTTTTTGTTAGGAAACTATTCAAGCATAGCCTGTGTTTTTTATTAAATATTTTATAAATGAACCAATTTATTTACTAAGTCCATAGTATTTCAAGCGATTCTTCATAGAATTCTGTTTTGCATGCACAAATATTTTTTTATACATACATAAAGTGACTAAAACAATTGTTCACAAGGTGATTTTTTTTAATAATCACATTGTTTCTTAAACCGAAATTTATTTGTTTATTTTTTATAAAAGTACAGTTCATTTTATAACAAATACCGTCAACAAAAAAATAACATCGGAAAATTTCGACAAAAATATTTTAAATGTTTTCAAATTTGTTCATAGGAATTTGTTATAAAATAATTTTTTTTCAAAAAATTTGCCAAAAATTTTTAACTTGGAAAAAATTTTAAATACTATAATACGAACTGATGATTGCAGAACTGATTGAAGCTTCATAATGCGAATGTGTATTAAAGAAAATAAAATTTCTAGTAGAAAAAAATTAACATTTAATTCATGAGAGACTTATAAAATGACCTATTAAAAAAAATATTTTAATATTTAATTTAATTATGGTCTAATCACTATCAGCACTGATATTTCAAAGATGCACACTTTTGCTGAGTTTCGATTTTTACCGCAATAGTGCGTTACATTTCCGTTAAAAAATTGAAAACATTAGGAACACATGCGGATCTTAGAATTGCAATTTATTCGAATTACTGAGTGGCTAATGCTGTGAGAACAGCCATTCGGATTACCGAACATTCGGTTTATCGAGTAGTCGGACCATCGAGTTTCGACTGTATTGAAAAAATCATCTATCTTATGATCGTTGCTTGAATCACTGTATATATACCTACATAGGTTAGTATGTACATTAGATCATAACACACAAAAAAAGTTCAATTTATGCCAATGCTTTCGAACACTCACAATGAGGGTATTTTAGGAGTGTAAGCCTTATTTTTTCGGCACTCTCTAAAAAGAGCTAAATCCTTTGTTTTTCTATAACTTCCTATAAATGATATTCCGTTGTTAAAAAAGCCTACTGGACGAAAATTTATATGTGATAGCTTCGACATTAAATGTATGGATTTTAGATATGAAATAAAAAAAAATCATAAATTTTTTCAAACTTCATAGAAGAATCTGACCATTAACCCATTTGCGACACGCCTTAAACAACTCCAATTGGAACCAAAATTTATGTGCCATATGTTCGACTATAGTAGTGCCGTTTTTGGGCATTGAATTGAATGAAGAAAATTTGATTTTAATTTCTTGAGTCTCCATAGAGAAATCTGAACTTTCCCCCTGTGCGATACGCCTGAACCGTCTCTAATCTGTACCATAATTTATATGTAATATCTATGACCGTGTTAATACCGATTGAGGGGTTGAGACTGAAAAAAAAAATCTTTCATTTGATTTTAAGGACCAGACTAATGTAAATACATATATAGAACTGTAGGTTTTCTTACTATTTTTACAACGACGTTTCACTTAGGGAAATTCGACATCAAAAAAAAAAAAACTTATATAAAAAACCCGATTTAACCGTTTTCACAGGGTGCCGACAGAAACTCTAGTGAGTGTTCAAAATCGCTCAGAACAAAATAATTGTTTTTCGGCCCATAAATCGTGATACATTCTAATGTACATATATGTGCGCGTATGTAAAAAATATTCATTGATAAAAACGCCATGACATACCATTCGTTTCACACTTACGAAATAATTCAGAGAAAAAAATTTAGTTCCAAATGGTTTGGCGGGCCTTCAAAGTCCCGCATTCCAAGCGTTGATTTTGATAAAAAGGCAAAAACATAATAAAGAAATTTATGTTTTAATTGATAACTTGACATTGTGCAATTACGCGTGTTGTTTTAATTTTATCTTTTTAGTTTTTTTTTCAACATTTCCTCTTATTAGTGTTTTTCAAAAAAATCTAAACATTGAATGAAAATGTAAAACTGTGAATGAATTTCATTTCTTTTTTCTTGATATTTTTGTTAGCAAACGCCCACAATACAGGAATTTCGTAAGGCTGTAGAACGATGATGCTTGTGAGAGCATTGTATTGGCATGTGATGAGCTTGCTTAGTAAAAGTAAAAGTAAAAGTACATACATGAAAAAATTTTAAGTTTTATAAGCTAAATTTTAGTTGACAATTTTTTTTAAGTTCAAAAATTAAAAATTTTCCAATGTTGCTTCCGTTTTTTTTTTTTAAACCAATTGGCTGTTTTTGCCCAGATAAATCTGCTATCCAAAAATAATTTAAATATTTATTGAGCACTTATTTGCAAATTTGTAAGGCGTATGAGTATTTCTGCTTTCACCAGATTAATACATTTGGTCTGAGTGCTTTAGTCGTGATTTCGCATTTACTGGATGTGAATTAATTTTTTTAAATTCCATTAAAAACGACAATATATTGCCACACTTAGCCATATGTGCTTTAACATATTGCCTTAATTTTTTTTTTTAGTTCTTTTTTGCGCTTCTTTGTCTGCCTCTCTAGCTAACCGAGCAACTTGGCAAAGCGCCAAACAGATTTTTTTTTTGTACCTACAGACAATGCAGCAATTGTAAGCGACATAAATGTGACAAGCAAATTTGTAGCAAGCAAAATTTATGGCAGACTCAATAGGGTTAACAAACAAAAAATAAAAATAAAAAAATTAAAAATAAAAAATAAAAAATTAAAATTACAAAATTTAAGAAAAGAACCCAATTATGTATATGTATAAGAAGCGAGTGTAATTTATTTTAATTATGTGTTCACTTGCATTGGCGACACTTTTAATATTCTTTGCCGTAAATATGAAATCAGGTAGCAAATTTAACACCTTTAATGCTCGCAAAACATGCAACATATCAATTTCAGCTACTTACCACAATCTCAAAACACATGAATTTGTCGCATGTCATTTGGCTATTTGAAAGCGCGTTGTGGCGTAAAGTCAATTCAACACAAAGTGACTATGGCTAAAAGGCATCTAACAAAATAAATCGTCCTAACAAAAGCCGCGGCAAGCACAACCAAATATGTGCTCTGTCATCTCTAACCAAATGCATACCTACATATACTCGTATACATATGTGCATGTGCACTAGGGTGGTACAAACAAAAATAGGTAAAAAAAAATATTGCATTTTTTAGGATTTTCGGGGACTCTAAAAACTACAGTCAATATTAAAAACGGTTAAATAAAAAATTGGGTATTGTTATTGGACGTCTCCTAAAGAGAAACTGTGTTTTCGATCGAAAAAATATTGATCTTCAAGAATTCTACACCATTTCTACGAAAAAGTGTTTTTTCTCCAAGTAAAATACATGGGCATTACGGCAGTTCTAAATAGCATTTATTTAACAAAAAACTACGTGTATTTCTTACACGGGGGTGAGCGCTTAACATATTTTTTTTTTCGAACCACCCTAATGCGCACTCATTATAATATGTGTCTGTATGCATATGTATGAATATGTCTTTCTCTCTACCGTTTGCGATTATTTAATTTATTTCCCACCGCCAGCAATTTGTTTTCAGTTTTTCGCTGTGAAAGCAAGCATTACATTTTCGGTTCCTTTCGCTGTTTTTTTTTTTTTTGTTTTATGAGTTTGTCCGGAAAATGTGCAAAATGTTGCTTGTCACTACCGCAGCGACGGCCAGCAATTAATGTCAACTACACAGTGGCGGTGGTTTGGTATTGCGCCCGCGCCAATCAAAACAAATATAATAAATGCAAATTGGCTGGTAGCTAGCACATATGTTACATACATACATATATACACCACCAGCATCCACAAGCGATACATTACCGACAGATATTTTCAATGCATACCCTGTGGTGAAAAGTATTGGAGGTTTGAATTATCGATTTAGGTATATGGAAAATTCCATTTAACAGAACTAAATTAGATTGCGAACTGTCAGATTTTTGTTTTTCGTTTAACTCGCCCGTTGATTGATTTATATACTTTCCAAATATTGCACTATGGCCTAAATGACTGTTTTTCTGGCCACAACTTGTTACAGCTAAATAAGTAGATGATTTTGAAAACTCCGAGTTTTTTATTGATAGGTATGATTTTCCACACATAAATATTTTAAGTCTTGACGACAGTCACTTTATAAGTTGTAGTTTTATTAAAAAAGTTTGAAAACACTTTTTTTTTTATATTCGTATGAAAGTAAAAAGCCACTTACTTCTAAATTTTACCCATTCCAATTTAAAATCTGAAATGTATGAATCTGAATATGTAAAAGAAGCAACCTTTGTAGAAACAAAATTCGTTATTGACTGCAATTGAAATTCAAAGAAATATTTTCTCTTTTTAAAACAATAAAATCTAGAAAGCAATTTAATAAAAGGACAAAAAAGAAAAATAAGTTTCCCACAATTATATTAAAAATACATATTTTTTTTTTTCAAAACAATATCTAACATGTAATCTTTAAGCAAAAAACAAAACCGACTTCAATTCTCCTTTAAAAATTTAATAGTACTATTTCTTCATGGCCAAATGATCGCATATAAACCAAATTAGTATGGGACCACCCTTGAGGCAGCATCGAATTGTCGAAATCGGTTGACATAGTCAAAAACTATGCGGCAACATACATCAAAAAAAATAAAAAAATAAAAAAAAAATAAAATATTCCGAGGAATTGATAACCTTCTCCTTTTTTGAAGTTAGTTAAAAATTAACTAAAAAAGGAAACAAATTTTTAATTAAAAAGAGAAAAAAATGACCTCCGCCGCCCGAGGAGTCTTTCGTAAGACATTTGTCAATTCTGGCAACTATCTTGAAAACTCTGTATGTACTCTCTTTCGAAAGACTAATTGCAAGATCTGCTTGCGTCGATATCGAAACGTTATGCTGTTCGCCTTTTAGCATTCAGTCTTATACCCGAGCGCACTTTTTTTAATTAAACTAATTTAAAAAAATATATGTATCTTTTTTTCCTTTTAAAACAATAAAACTAATGAAAAAAGAAAATTAATTTTATAAAAAGAAAAAATAAAATAATGAAATTAAAATAAAGCAAAAAAATATATATATATTTTTATTAATTAAATATAGGAAAAAATTATAATTTAAAAAATATATTATTTTTTTCTTTTTATAACAAAAAATATTTTTTTCTTTTAATAACTAGTATATCTAAAAAGAAATTTGAAAAAGGAAAAATTTAAACCAAAAAAGAAGAAAATAGTACATACATAAAGTTAAAAATAAATAAATTTTTAACAAAATAAAACTAAAATAAGGTCCTGAAAATGAAATTTAATAAAAGAAAATGAAATTAACAAAAGAAAAGTAAATTAATTAAAAAAAAATTAAATAATCAAAGTTTCTAACAATTAAATAAAAGTAAAAAATATGTGTCCTATATAAACAATAAAGGAAAATTGAAATAAAAAAAAATTATACAATGTAAAAAAAGAAATAAAATTCCGCTACTCCCGGACTCGAACTCGGATCACTCGATTTGCACCCAGTCCTCTACTCACTCGCGGCTGCTGAAGCTACGCAAGCTAAATGACATACAATGCTTCTCTCAAAATAAATTTTCACCACGAGTGGTGAATGAGAGAGATTTGTATACCTTTCATGAGCATGAAATGGTATTATAACTTTGGTCCGATATTTGTAAGTACCAGAATAAAGCCCAAACACACAGATTTATCCATTTTGACAGTTACAGATCTCCAAAGATCAATTCATATTTATGTTGTAGTAGTACGCATAATTTTATATAGAGTTATTTCCAAGAGGCTTCCCTGAGATGCCCTTTAGTCGGAGGAGAAAGAGAGGCAGGTCATTTAATTATTTGGTCTTTGCTCTGACAAGTTAGAAAGGTGGGAGGTGTCAAGCCCCATTATTGTTTTAGGAATTTCCTTAAAATTGTATAGAAATCGAATGTCGATTCTCGAATCGGAACAAAAAAATCGCCAAAAAATCGAAACGGAAGGTCTCGATTAATCGATCTTCGATTTAATGGATTTAAAAACGGCATCTGTACTGTATATACATGGATAGACTCTGTTCTTCTTAAAAAGTCTCATTTCACATTCTCATTTGGAGGATAAGAAAGTACATAAAGCATTAGTTACGTTTGGTGGTGATAGGTCCCAAGAGCGCGGTCACATGCAATCAGTGTGTTCACTCGAATCTCCATAACATATCGACTGCTGAGTGGAAGATCGACCTATCTCGGCAGCTAGTTCGAAAATGTCCTATCTCAAAAAACTTTTCAAAAACATCCTATTTCTTAATTTGGTTAAAGAACGCCCTACTTCAGAATTCGTTTCAAAAATGCCGTATCTCAGCTGCCGATTCAAAACCGCCCTATATCAACACATTTTCAATACATTTTTAAGTGAGATAGGGCATTTTTGAATCGTATTCTGAAATAGGGCGTTCTTCAACCAATTTTTTTTTTTGTTTTTCAATAATACTCTGAAATAGAGCATTCTTGATAAGTTTTTTGAGATAGGACGTTTTCGAACTGCCTGCCGAGATAGGTCAATCTTCCACTCAGCAGTCGATATGTAGTCTGTTTGGCGTGTAGATCCACTGGAAAAGAATTCTCAAATTCTCAAAATAATACTTTTTTATAGTTTTTTAAAGTAAGAATTTCAAGACAAATACCTGCCGATCGTTTGATCCAGATATTAAACTCATTTAGCGTATTTGATCGGTGATCGAATCTTCGAAACGACATTCTGTTCTTTTACTTCGACGTATTTTAGTCTGTTTCCAAATTCCCATACAAATCTCTTTGGTATCCACATTTTTCTTTATTCCATTTTGTATTTTCCGCTAAGGGTATTCGGTATCTAATATATACATGTGTGCATAAACATACAAGTACAGCCATGCATAAATGCGTGGTTGACGGGTGATTTATAAACTTTCCACATTTATTGCAAATTTGCCTTTTCGTGCAAAAGTTTTGTTTTTGAATGCTTGCAGAGTGGAAAAATATATGCACACGTTTTCATAGAAGCGAAAGCGATCCATGCATGTGCGAAACAAACAAATTGATTGCAATGAATTTGTAAATTTTTGAGCTTTTTGGTGCAAATTAAAATTTATTTTTTTTATTTTGCTAAAAGGGTATTAGTGCTTCTGATATATATACAACTGAATTGAACATTACAGACGTGGCTAAAAGCAGTTAAAATGCTTTTAATTGACTAATTGATGAGAAAATGTATTTAAAAAATTCATCATCGAAAGATTAGCGCCAAATAAATATTTGGAATATGAGTTATGAGTGAAGGACTGGCCATGGCGACAAAAAATATTGTCCTGTCGAACATTTGTCCACGACTGTAAACAGATCTTGCAAACAGAGCTTTAACAGGCCAATATGAAAAAAAAATGCATTTCCTTGCCAATGGGAGCTTCCCTCCCCCAACAGCATCTCAGAAATTGCGGAGTTGGCAAAGAATTGGTAGGTCGTAAATATTCACTTTTTGATGGCATAGGTTATAGAATCCCTGAGGCTTTTTAGTAGTTTCAGCGCTTGTCAATACGTTGGAAAAAATGAAAGTACCCTCGTACTTATTGTCCACTGCTTTCAACGTGGCTCTGAGCGCTCCCACCAGAGCTACCGCAGCGTTGTTCTCGGCGATACAAAAAACCAGTTTCATGTCAAGTACGAAAGTACCATAACTTCATAACGAAATTAAGTAGTCATAAAATAAGCGAACTTATCTATTTTCTATCAAATTTTGAGCATGCATCACTGCTTGCAGTGTTATCGTCAGCAACAGATTTGATAGACAATATTTGTGTTTATTGTTGCATGTCACTGACCACGTAACTACATACATACATACATAGTATAGCTTTAGCTTCATTTTATGCGTCAGTGCAACTTCTGCGCTAAAAAAAAGGAAGAAAAAAAGAAGACACAACTAATAACAATAATAAAGTCAACAATGCAATCGCTTGACAAACATTTTTGATAGCCGCAACGCATCAACGCTTGACAGCAATGACCGCAAAATACTTCAGCTGGCGTCTGTGAAGAATCTTAAATGAAAATAAATAACAAAAAAAAAGCTTGTAAAAACAACGACACGATAACACAGATACCCTCTGCGGCAGCGATAACACCGTGTTGGACGTTTGACAATAATCGCTGATGTCAGCATGTTAGGGAAACAATAATTGTTGTCAGTGCGGCTGGCAGAAAAAAAAAACTATAAGCAATAAAACAAAGTGAAACAGAAAGGCATGGACAAGCTAACAAACAACTAAAAAAAAAAAAACAAGTATAAATGCACAAAATTTACTGACGTAAAGCTTGAAGTGTGGCTAGACTGCATCATAGGAAAAGGTAATAACAAAAATTTTGTAAACAGTTTTCTTAGGCAAAATTTTCAGTAGTTGGAGTAATGGCTAACCAACAAGCAATTTCCTTTTTTTTTTTTTGTAAAATAAGCATGCAAAATTATTAAAATTAATTAAAGCATGAAGTTCGGAGGGAGGGCAACTTTAACGTTTAAATTCCAGTCAGCAAAAGTCAGCAAAACGCTTTAACGCAGAAGTTTTTCATTGAGAAATTCCTTTAGGAAGTTATATTGGAACATCGTTCAATAGCTCTATCATTCGAAGTCAGATGAGCAACTCTGGCCATTTCATATAATGAAACGAGCAAACAGTTGAGCACGGAAGACATAAAATTTTAAGGGGTCAGATATAAAGCCAAGTAGAAGGCTTAGTTTTTTTCCTTTCGCTCACTTCGAGCCAATGATTAAAATTTTGTAGTTTTCATTCATACTCTATTTGGTTTAAATTTCGCGGCCAAATAACTACATCTTAAGCTGGAAACTTCGAATTCATATCGTGGATTTTTGTTCTTGGAAAAGCTTGATTGCAATGCTAGTCAGGATTAACGGAGCAGTGGACCTGTTCAAAATTGTACCCTCGCAGAAATTAAAAATTTATTTTTAAGATTGTTCGGAACTAGGTTTGAACTTGGGCCCTAATGAATTGTAGTGAGCAGCTCTCACTAATCGGGTACAACAGCTGACAAACTCATACGCTTAGTTTGCTTCGTTTATTTTTCATTCACAATAGACAACAGCTGACTATCAATGTTATCATCGTAAATGTTCCTCATCTGAGAATTAACTTTAGGACTTAGTCCGAACCAACTAATGTTTTTGCGGTATTACCATACAGGTTGCATTTTTAGACGAAAATGTGCATTACAAAACGTGAAAAGTGCTATTTTTTTTAATGGTTCGGTTTTGGGATTTCAAAATAAAAACGGTTCGGTTCGTGGTTCGGTTCGGAGTCAGAAAAAAAGCTACGGCTCGGTTCAAAAACCGGTTTGCAGTCCTGGTTTTTATGGATACTCGTACTCGAATTCACATTGATATTCATATTCATATTCGCATTCATATTCCTGTTTTAATTAGTATTCGCATTCTTTTATAAAAACCTCACACATCACAAAACTTTCACTCGGCTGTTCAATTTCACATATCCATGAAATTGAACGCCACTCAACAGTTTAAATTTAACTCAACAGTTTTTCAATTTAAGTTTTCATTTGACTTTTTTTTCGGTTAATCAAACTGCATTTTTCCGTCACACGCCTCCACCACATTCGCCAAACTGCGCATCCACAACTTGTCGCCGCAATCGCCACTGTCACTCTTGACTGTTATTCTATCTATGTATCTCGCAGTTTATTTGTCGTTCACCCGGCTGGCCAGTCTCACTGTCTGCCAGTAAATGTGTGTAATAGTAATTGCTCCTAAGTGTATTGCATTAAGTGCGTGACTGCGACATTGTTGCAAATTTTGTGGTCGAGTGACATTCAGCGTCCACTCAGAACTTACAAACATACATACATATGTACATACATACCGCCCGTCCACACAAGTACACACAAAACGAAAAATTTGTGTTAGTTTATGATAGTGCTGAGTGCAGGCAGCCAAGAAGCCAAAGTTTTTTTCGAAATGCAAGGCGTAGGGTTGTGGGAGTGTGTTTGCGCTAATTCGTTTACGGTCACTTGAATTTGGTTAACACGTTCAACTCGTGAAAGTGAAATCAAATTTACGCAAACTGTTAAACAATGCAGAACAAGAATATGCGGGGACGAGAAAAGCAGAAGAAGAAGCGATGTAAAATGGAGAATTGTAATGTAAATGAAGCACGTTTTAAGTGCAAATTTTAACTGTATTTTTTGGTTTTAGAAAAAGTGTATTGTAAGTAACGAGTGCGACTTTGGTGCTGCTAGTAAGGAATTAAAGCTCTTAAATTTTGAACACTGCTACATTTTTGCTATAAAAAGTTTAAAAATTGTTAATTTATAGCCAGATTCACACGAATTGTGCCACAAAAAAATAGTGACGTAAATACGAGTACTTAAGTTGGTTTTTTGTTTTCAAATTTTTTATTGCCTCTCTCCTTGCTGCAGCATTTCCACTTCAGACATTCGCATGATTGCGGTCATTGGACTCTTTTTCATTTGAATACTTAATCGCAATAATATTTGGCACTTGAAAGCAGTGCGCGTGTCTATTTGTTTATATAAAGCCAGCTCATCGCCACTTATGTTCAACAAGTTGTGTCTACTTTGATTTTGCAAATAAGCTTTTTAGCTCAACATAAACATTTTCTATACTTTTATACATACCTACATATGTACATATGTACGTACATATGCACTTTCATAGACACAAAAATACAAATGTACATACTTATTTATTTATGCTAATGTTGCTTTCATTCGTCGTTTATGTTTTAAATCATAAAGATTTGGTGATCAAAGTGATCAAAATGTTTGGCTTGGCAAAGTACGAAATATTGAAAAAAAAAAAATTTAATTTGCAAAATTCAGTTTTTCGCCAATTTCATTAATTTTCAATTCGCTTGTTTAGATAGGTAATTTTTTAACGTCTGCGTTTTGATTGACGGTGCTAAACACATACATACATACATATGAATGTATGTACGCTGGTGGCATAAATAACAGACTTATTTTGCTCAGTTTTGGCTTTATTGCGTTGGTTTATTTAATGTTTAATATTTTTTTTTATAAAAGCCTAGCATAATATATAACCAGCACCATATATGTAAATCCACATTTCAAACTTTGCACAAAAATTATAAAAATTCAAGAAATTTTCATCAATATTTCATCTAGAATTTTTATTTAGAATTTTTAGGAAAATTTTTGGTACGCAGATTTATAGCCCATTCAATTTTAGAATTAAAGTGCAAGTTTCAAGTGTCTACAAAATACCGCTGTTTTTATACCCGAGCGCACTTGTGCACAAGGGTATATTAATTTTGTGCACATAACGGTTGTTTGTAACAGCCAAAACGAATCGAGATAGATATAGACAAATGTATACATAAATGATCAGGATGAAAAAAGAAATCGATTAAGCCATGTCTGTCTGTCCGTCCGTCTGTCCGTCTGTCCGTCTGTCCGTGTACACGATAACTCGAGCAAAAATTGAGATATCTCAACGAAATTTGGTATGTAGGTTTCCCTTAATCCAAGGTAGGTTGGTATTGAAAATGGGCGAAATCGGACTGTAACCACGCCCACTTCCCATATAACGGTAATTTCCAGAAATACGAAAACTGCGATATTTTAGTAACTACTGAAGATAATTCACTCAAAATTGATATTTACAATAATTTTTAGACGAAAAATAAGAATATTATAAATTTTTGGAAAATGGGCGTAGCCACGCCCACTTATGGTTACATGTGTATATCTTGGTAACCGCTGCACCAATTTCTTCCAAACTTGGCACAGTTGTTGGCCTTGGTACAGCATAAAAAATCGCCGAAACTTTTTAAAATCGGACAATAACCACGCCCACATCCCATATAACGGTAATTTAGAGAAATACAAAATCTTCGATAAATCAGTAAATATTGAAGCTAATTTATTCAAAATTGATGCTTGCAACAATTCTTTACCAAGAAATACGTTTATGGTAAAATTTTGGAAAATGGGCGTGGCACCGCCCACTTATGATCTCATATAAGTATATCGGTAACCGTTCTACCAATTTGTACCAAACTCGGTACGGTTATTGTGCTTGCCACATAAAAGCAAAACGTTGAAAATTATTGAAATCGGACTAAAATTGCGGCCGCTTTTCATATAACGGTAAATTTCAGAAATGCTTGAAACTTCAATATTTCGAAATTGAAGGACGCAAATTTACTCAAAATTGATACACCCCGGCTTACCATCTAGCGGAAGGTTTCGGAAGGGTGAAAAAACATATATTTAATACTTGCGCCGGGTATTTAATGTTCGGCTCCGCCCGAACTTAGACTTTCTTACTTGTTTGATTTTTATTTTTATTTTTTTTTTCCAATCGAATAATGGGGGACCATTTCAAAGCTATTGATGTGCCTAAAAACCTTGGAATGTTTTTAGAATTTGTGGAGTGTGTACGTGAAGCGAAAAAAGTGCCCTGGAGAGTATTTCCGAAGTTTCGAACTGCTCACTTAAGAATAATTATTTCACGCCATCATTATACAAACAAGTGAAGTAATAGTCTGAAACGATTGGTTCAGATCGGGCAAGCCGTGTTAAGATTTGTGCCAAATATGAGAGTCAACGCGTAGCCTGCCCCAGGCCGAGACCACACAGTGAGCAGTTCATTAGAAAATTTGAAAAGAGACATTGCAGAGATTTTTCCAATACTGCCGTCGTATGTCCGTAAAATTCTCTAATTTACTGCTCAACAAAGTTAAAACCAAAGACAAAAAGCAAAAGCAATTTATGGTGCAGTCTCTTTTGTCATACAGCGTACAACTAAAAATTTCTCAGTCGCTCACACTGAGAGAAAAATCAACCAAAAATTGGTTAATATTACCAAATTCAAACTTGAATACTAACAATGCCTTGGTTGATATTTTCAACAACGATTGGTAATATTAACCACAATTTTGTTTACATTAAACCAATGTTTGGTCGTCGCCTTTGTCGTTTGAATACGTTTATGTTTTGCACTTCACAGATGCTTTTTCATAATTCGGAGATACAAAACGAAAAATTTTAGCAAATAGCAGCAAGCATCTCTACATACTCAGCTACAGCCGCTTTATAAATCTGCCTTCAAATGTTCAACTTGAACAAATTTTCTTCGCCATTTGATTTGGTTCTGTACTTCACAGAGTCTTTTTTGTAATTAACAAAAACCAAAAACCGAAAAAAATAAAAATAGAAATTATGTATCGCGATGAGGAAAGCCAACAAATAATAGCAAGCCCCTCTGCAAGTTAAGACACTGCCATACATACGAATTTCTTCTCAAATGTTCAACTCGAATCACATTTCTTACAATCGGCTTATTAACCACGAAAAAAGCAACCATAACTTGGTTGCAAACCCATTGTGCTTTTGGCTCAGTGCAAATTGCTCGTTTGCTCGAAGAACATTGTAAGCCACTGGACAAAAATTTATAAAATTGATAAGGTATAATCTTAAGGATGATAAAGCTGCTTCAGTCGCTTAGCTTTGGTATTTTACTAGGATTCTGAATACAGTAGAAGTGAGTTAAGTTGCATAGAACCTACCGTTGAGGAGAAGTTGATAGTTAGCGTCTCAAAAGTTTTTTACACAACATAACAGAAGGGCTGACGACTATATCTGCATATTTATTTTAAGAGATTTTTTGTTTGTTTTGATAATGACATTTTTCCAGCGAATCAGTGATATGTACATATTTATAAATTTACCTTGAGCACTTTGAGCATTTCGACAGCAAGACTTTCAGATCAAGGTTGATAAATCATACATAGATATATATCAATGCACTACTACTTTGTATTGTATTGATTTAGTATTTTACCCGTATAATGGATTTTTTTGTACTCCTCCACATTCATACAAACTTACATATGTTTTGCACAAATGTAATCAAAAAAAAAGTTCTATATGTGCCTTGTAATTTATATACGCTCCTGTGAGTACAATTCGTACGTCATTGCCATTTGTCAAGTAGTAAATTTTCCGTCATTGTCATGGAGCAACTCTATCAATAAGATACTCGTACAGCCAAGATTAAATACCACCTCAACACACTTTCACTTAACATCAATAAACAACAACAAAAACAGTAGGAACAAGAGAATAAAGTACATATTAGAATACATAGTACGAAGTAGAGCGTGTGATTCCTTGGTTGAACTAAAATTGCACAGGAGTGAGTGAACTTTCAAATCCTTGCCATCGGTTTAAGTTTAAAAAAACGTATGTATGTATTTGCAAAATAGGATACTTATACATAAATGTATGTACATTAGGATGGTTCAAAAATTCATGTGAAAAATTAAAGCCGAAATTTTGATGCTCTCACCCCAAGGATTGTTCTATACCGACAAAAAAACTTTGCCAATGTTTTTTTATTTTTTATTTTGAAGTAAAAAATATTTAGAGGTCGCTCAAAGCGCTCAAAGTTTTCCATGTATTATATGTACATATGTATATGTATGGGGCAAAAATAAGTTTTCGTAGAAATGGTATAGAATTCTTGAAAGTCAATATTTTTCGATCGGATGACTTCGTTTCTCTTCAGAAGACTTCCAATAATAATAACCAATTGTTTATTTAACCATTTTTTATTCCTAACTATTTTTTATAGAAATCACAAAAACCTCATAAATTGCAATGGAGGTTTTTAGGGGACCTATAAAAATAGTTAGTAATAGAAAAGCGACCGCTAAATATTTTTTGGTTTCAAAACACGAAAAAACACGGGTAAAGATTTTTTTTTGAGACCACTAAAATTCCAACTTTACTTTTTTTTGGACCGCCCTAATGTATGTTCACGTTGAATGGATTAAATGTGACTTTCTGCTTGCGGCCTTTGTTGCATAACGAATACCGTAAATTTGGCCATTGGTTAACCCTCATGAACTTATGTTTACCTTACTGCCTACAAAGCAACACATTTCCATCAATCATTTAATTCTAGTGAAGTTAAAAAGATTGTAAAACGATTATTTTTTTTTTACAATTTGTTGAATTGGACTTGCGAATGTTTTGTTTTCCTTTTAAAAGTTTTAGATACTATTTACATAAAATTAAAATAAAATATACATAAGTACATATGTACACACGGATATTCTACTGTTATAACTGCATTTTGAAACAACAACAAGACACTGCAACTAGTAGTTAAAAATAGTATGCGAAATAAAATGAAATCAAATCAAATCAAACTTAAACGAAATCGACTTCTCAAGGAAAACTAGAATTTTTCTAATTGAAATTTTGCTGTTTTTCCATTTGCTATTTTCCAGCTCAATCACTTCGTTAGGCAAGACAAAAAAAAAAAAAAAAAAAAAAAAAAAAAAAAAAAANTTCTAATATTTAATAATAAAAGTGCGTTGAAGCTTGTGTAAATGGCGTGTGAAGCACAGTAGCGCTAAAAATGGTTGGAAAAAATGCAATACAAGTGTAATAGAGCCAGACATTAGGATAAATAAAAAATTTATTAAAATGAATATTGATTAGACGATTTTATAGTTATGAGTAATATGAAGAGTAAAAAATATATTTGTGCCGATAGATAAAGAGTTGGAAATGTTAATTTATTTTGACATATGCACATATTTGATTGCTTTAATCTTTGTCAATGCTTTGCTAAAACATGGAGATTCATATGAAAATTATTTATTTATACAGTTTTCACACTTTTTTGTGATTATAATTACATTTGTTTAGTTGAGTTTAGGTTAAAAATGTTTAGGTCAGAATAGAATAATATTATAAGAAAACCCAGAATGGGCGGAGCGGTATTTGTGCAAAAATATTAAAAATCTATCGTGCTTAATCGAATTCAAAAATACATTTTAGAGATCATGGAAAGAGCACGATATTTGCATAGAAGAATTGACCTAAACTGCCTTGGGAACTCTTCCTTCACAACTCTGAAGTGAGAGTTGAAATGTGTTTATCCAAAGCTTCAGAAAGCAGAGCAATTGAGAAGAAAATTCTAAGATAGTTCCATCTCATCGTTCTTTCAATGTTATTGTTGAAATTGTAATCTGTCAGAGACTGATTAAGATTTGCGCCATATTCGAGAGCAGTTACGTAGTTAGATTTATGTACAAAACAATTTGTGTTGAAGAACTTCTTAAGCCTCAATCGATTTAAATTTAACTGTTCCAAACAGGATACTTTTCCTGAGGCAATTGTTATGCATTTTTAGGCATGTACTTATGTAGTATTTTCTTTTGTTTACATATCTTGAAAGTACATAGGGATCCGTGTACAATGTACATTGTATAGTTATGCACATTAGGGTGGTCACCAAAATACATGTGAAAAAGTAATATCGGAATTTTAATGCTCTCACCCACTAGGATTTTTCTATATCTAAAAAAACTTTGTTCTTTTTTTTCATAAAAAAACATTTAGAGGTCGCTCAAAGCGCTCAAAGTTTTCCATATATATTATATGCGAAAAAACAAGTTTTCGTAGAAATGCTATAGAATTCTTGAAAATCAATATTTTTCGATCGGAAAATTTCGTTTCTCTTCAGTAACGATATCAAATGGTTTATTTAACCATTTCTCATTATCAACAACTTTTTATGCGATCCCTAAAAACTTCAAAAAATGCAATGAGGCACCCAAATGAGGTAAGAGCATTAAAATTTCGCCTTTACTTTTTTGGATCAACCTAATGTACATGCATACATGCATACATCAGGTGTAGAATGTGTGTATGTACTTGATTTTAAGGCATCATTTTCCGCGTACGCATATTGCTCTGACATACAGATTCCCTTCATATGTACATACATACATATGTTCATGTGCATAAAATTCCCACAACCTTTACTTGCTCACGGATTTTTTCACTCATTTTTATCTACTTAATTTCAGTCCTTACTATTTATAGATACATACATACATAGTCTTTTGTTCGCACGAAATTTACGGCATCAATGAGCTTTCAACTCCCTCAACTTGTCAACTGCCATGTAAATTGCTTAATAAAGTCAAACTGTTGCTGCTTTTCCATGTGATGCAAGACTTTTACAAACAAACTAAGTACATACATACATATGTACATATGTATGTATGTACATTTGTGCTTTTGTTTTACGTAAAACAAACAGCTACCTTTCTTATGTCATATTACTCGTAATTACGATACGGTACTCATATATTTCAACCATAAAAATGTACTATTACTATTATTTAATATAGCAGATATTGGGGATGCCGCCCACGCTTAAAGAGACGCGTCATGACACCGAAATGAGTATGTGGATATACATACATACATATATTAAGTATATTAAGAGATATTTATGTGGATATACAAATATACACACACACCTACCTATAGGTTTGTATGTATTTTCATCGGTCGCCCTTACTTATTTCATTTTCACAATATCTAAATATGTACATATATTATCCTCATATTCACGGCGACACTGGCTCGCTGGTGGCTTTGTAAGCCTAGTGGGAACTTACTGAGTGCTTATCCATAACATAAGAAAAAAAAAACATATTTATTGCTTTTGTGTGATTATTTTCGTAACTCCTGTGAGACAACACTTCATTGACACAATTTTTCTTACTCATATTTCGCCCGCCCGAAAATATTCTGCCCTATTTCGTCGGTAAACTCGTGGTAGGTCTGCCTCGCGTGTTACTGATATTAATCATAATTTTATGCATGCAAATTTTATGTGTGTCTGCTCTTTTCTATATGTACTTATGTGCCACATAATAATTTTCATAATTTTCCCTGATTACTTTAAAATATCCCATTTTATCTCAACTTTTCTCTAGTGCCCTTGGGTATTTGGTGGAAACATGTACATACATACATACCCATATAAATACGTTCTGCCTGCGGGAAAAGCAGCAGATTTGTTAATGAATCGCCCGTAGGTGTTTATTAATGGAATTTACTCTTTGAATAAGTATGTAGATATTAATTATCTATAAATTTACGTACATAAATACAACGAAATCCTCACTTAATTTAAACAAGAGCGTGCAAAAATTTCATTCTGTGCAACATACTTATTTAAGGAAATGTTTTAGCCGACTCCAGAGAGTTCCTCGAAAACTATTGAAGAAGATTTTTAAAGCTGAAGTATACCAAAGGGCATGTCGCGGTGCGTCTCCGGGGTCAAGCTAAATTGGTGTAACAATATTATAATTTTGTGTAAATTTAAGCCTTATAAGGGAATCTTAAATAGAAGGCCTTAAAACTCTGCCTATTCTAAACAAAAAAGAATAAAAAATAATTGAAAAAAAAAAAACAAAAAAGAATAAAAAGAAGAAAACACTTTTAAAATATCCGTCTTCTCTTGTCAATATTAGCATTGTAACGAAAAGAAACTATGGAAATCCCATGTTTGAAAATAAATGTACACTACGGCGGGTCGATTTGTAGGGGCAAAAAAAAATTAACAGAGGCACATCGCGATTATGATTATTTGGGTCATTTCAAGCATTTTTTTCCAAGAAACCATAGGTCTAAAATTAACTTCGAGCCAGCGATTTTTTCTATCTAGTTTTTTTTTTCAAAAAGTATTTTTTAATTTTTTGTATTTTTTGTATTCTACATATTAAATATAAATGAAAAAAATTCAATTAAATTCAAGCACAAAAGCAACAGTAAGACGAAAAAAGAATCGAGTGTGCTCACCTGGTTTTCCCCATAACTATAACTATCTGATAAATATCAAACATACTAAAATACAATATCATTGACAAAACCCAATTGTTATCGCCGTTTTAGGTCTTAAAACCAGACTATAAATGTCCTGCAAATTTTAGTTACAACTGCTTTGGAACAAACTCGTTTTTGTCTTATGTACACACACACATACATACATACATACATACGTATGTACACATTTGCACTCACATACAAAAATTTCGAAAAGTTGAAATTTTTAACTAATCCATAAGCTGCGCGTGCACTCAGACGTCTAAGCTCACTTATTAAAGTTATTATTGTAATTATGTTTGTCATACGCCTGATGGTATTTACTGGGAATTAACTTCTCAAATCCGATAAACTGATCAATTAGATTTTCTAGAATTTTTTTATACTACTATTTTGCTGTTGTAAAATAGCGCCACTGAATTTGCAAGGTAGCTGCATACATATTTATGGGATTAGTTTGTTTTAGAAAGGTAAAAAAATTATTGAAATTTTGAAAGCAACTTTTTTTATGAGCTAAAATAACCACGTTCAGTATATAAAAGGTAGTTATTATATGCATATAGATATAAATATGTATTTAAAACCAAACAAATTTGCTAGCTTCAATATGCCAAACATAATAGTTTACGCTATTTATATAACCAATTTTAATTGATATGAATTTGTTGGTCACATTAATTATTGCATATTATGACATAAAGACTATTTGTAATATCCGCTAATTAGCTTAATTAGCATGCCCAAACTGCATAGTCCAAATAAAATATTTTGTTAGGAAATTAGTAAATTATTAACAACTTTCAGTGCGTGTTAGCTTTCAGGTAAAAATAATTACTCGATAAAAGTTTGATTCTAATTGCAATTTATGCTGATATAATGAAATGTATCACTAATTGTCAATATAATAGTAACATATCTACATTTACATACATATTTATGTATATACATATGTACATAAATGCTTATATTATTTTTAATGAAATGAAAGTTTGCTTCCAGTTCCTTAGACCAAGTTTTTTGTGGCGTCTGGTACCACATACTATACGTATGTATGTATGTATGTACGTAGGTATGTGTGTTGCCTATACGTACGGTGACCATCCGTCCTTTATTTTATAGGACATTCCTTAATTTTAACCCCCTGTCCTTTATATTTTTTTTTTCAAAATAAAGGACGTCTTTTGTCATTTATTTCTTAAACTGTCCTTTAAATCAGCTCTGCATTTTTCAGAGGTAAACTTTTAAACACAGAATATGAAACATAAAAATATCCCTTATAAAATGTATTGAAAACCTTCGCCAGTTAAGGGTAAGGGTTTCTACTTAATCGGTAATCTTTGTACAATCATAAGCACAGAGAAAGTTGTGGCCAGGATCGTGTTGCACGCTGAGTTTCCACTTGCACTGAAAGATAACAATAAACCCCCTGCTGCATAGTGGTTAAGAACTGGCATTTAGTGTTCGTAATTTACTGGAGCCTTCATTTTTTTCACTTAATTTAATTATTTTGCCTGATTTGTGAATTTGTATTTAATTATATTAGATTTAGATTTAGTGCAAAATGCAGAAAAAGTAGCAATTTTGAAGAAAATGTATTCTCCTGTTCCAGTAAATAAATGTTACATAGCAAACATTAGTTGAAAACAATTGTATGGTTTTCCCAAAACGAAAAAATTACACAAAAATTTGAAATGTTATAAAAAATGTTCACGAAAATAAATATTTTTTTTTTTAGTTTTTAGTAAAAATTGGTTGAAGGCTCCGGTGAATTATGAACACTCAATTCCAATTTTGAACCACTGTGTGCTGGCTTCGTTGTGCAACATGAATTATGGTAAACGCATTTTGGTGGCAAAGGATGGCGAAGGCCTTGAAAAGGACTTAATTTTTTGCTACAGCAGGGGAACAAGTTGTATATACGTATTCCCAAATCTTTTTGAAAAAAGTCCTTTATTTTACGTTGGTTAATATGGTCACAGTACTTATACGCCCCATAGGCCGAAACAAAAATTCATTTACTTGTTTTTGCTACTCGAGGCTATTTAAATGTTTTGAAACATAAGATTTGTCTTCAGAACCCATAATTTCTTAAAGTTGTTACAGTTTTTAGCGGAAAATTTCAAGCGTTTTTATTCGATTTCTTAGAAACCGTTTGCGTAGATATGAATTTTTTATTTATTTTTTGTTCAAACAAGCGAAACAAATTTAAACATAATTTATATGGAATAATACCGCAAAAAATATAAAAACAAAAATAAAATAAATAAAAGTTGCTATTTATTTTACTAAACCTGAATACACTTTAGGAGTGCTTAGCAAAATTGTTTCCTAAAAATTCTCTTTTAAAAGTTTAAAATATTGATGCAATTTTGTTAAAATTTGTCGAATTCTTTTAATCTTTGCACGAAATTTGAAATTTGGACTTGCATTTTTTTTGTCGGATTACGAGCTTTACTTTCATAAAAAATATTATTTTTAAATAAACAAAAGAAAATTCGCCAGAACTTGCTAAAATGTGGCTTCCCTATTTATATATTCGCCACCGTAAATGTCCATCAAAAACCGATTAATGCTTCCTGATAACTAGACCAAAAATTCTAGCTCTAGACTATTTTAGACTTTTTTACTTGCCTTTATGGTATCTCAATCGTAAAAAGGCGTCACATTTTATTTTTTAATTTAGTTTGATTTATTTTTATTTTTTTAATTTTGAAACCATATTAATATTCATATTAGCCCACTATATATTTCCAATGGGGAAAATGCAATGTATAGTGATCGAAAATCTAATCAGTAAAACAGCTATTTTCACATTCGAAAATTCATTTTATTTCCACGGCGATATCCTGCGAAAAAGGGACATTCAATGTTGCATTCTAGTATCGAGTCATGTATGTGATTTAATATGATTTTTTTCGGACTTTTCGGATACATAAGAATGCCGATTACATATTAAATAGTAATAGAATCTAGAACTTATAAGAAATACAATACATTATTTATCACGCATGTAATGCATTCTTACTTTTCCCACTGGCTTACTATTATATTATCTCTGAAAATTTATTTGTTTAATTTTGAAACTATTTTTATACATATATCAGTTGCCTGTATGATGTTCTGAGGGCACTAGCATGCCAGTGGATTGGCCATCTACATTACGCCAGTCGCCCTGGAATCCCAGCATTGACATGAAAAGTAGACCAGCATGCCAGTTACTGATATGAACTCATTACAGCAATACTTAGGACTGGCTCACTCTACAGGCTTCCTTCCATCATAATGTAAACGGGTCTAAACAGCGAATGGGCGAAAGTTATTTAACCCATACAGTTTCATGGTGAAGATACCTGCATATCTAACTCATAATGTAAACCTCGCTTACGTATTAAATAGTAAGAGTTGAATCATGTGCATTTGCATAAACAAGTACACATGTTTATCTCTACTGCGGAAAGGGAAACCGGCACCGAGAAACACATCCAAATTGCTGTCTGAGATGTGAGTGGCGCGCGAGACTTCCACAGATCATCTTGGGCAAACTCCACAGTTACCGAAAGCAATTTTTTTCACTTAAATTGCTGGTGAAACCGGCGGTAAGTAGCTTACTCCTTGTGCAGGTTGGATGTTAACCCTTCGTAAAAAAGTGCATATGTTACTATCCTTTGGCAAAAAAAAGTGTCCATCTTGTGCCGGTTGGATCCATTTAGTACATGATTACTCGCTGTCTCGTCATTGTTTTTTCATTAAATATTTAAAGCAATTTATAGCAAAATATAATACATAAGTGCATACATATATCCTTAAGTGGAACATAATAACCCGGTGCGGCATAACTCAACCAACTATCTCAGAAAAAGTAATTTATTTCTGCTTATGTAGCAACTAACTTCAAATTGATGTACATACAATCACCTAGCAGCCTCCTTGAGATAAACCAAATGCTAACACTTTTCATACCTTTGAAAAATCATCTAACTTTGGGCAATTAACTGTTTCAGCATTTAATACTACAGAGTTTGTTCCAAGGAAGAAAATCAGATCTTCAATTAATTATTGCGGGTAAAAAATTGGTTGAAAATCAATATTTAAACTAGTTTCTCTCCGTACTGGGAAGAGAATGAAATACAGATGTATGTATGTATGTATCACTTTACTTCTCATGTCATCACATCAATCGTATTATGCGGTTTCATAATTGCTTGGAATTCTCCATGAATTTTTTATGCAACTTTATAAATGGACTTTGCGAATATTCTTTTTTGTTCAAGTAACACGCATTTTTATGAAGCTTTACTTTTATATAAAGTGTTTGCATATAATGTGCCAGCAAATTGAGTAGCCCACTTGAAAAATACAAAGCAATTAATAATAATTAAACTTTAATGTGAAATCAAAAAGTATGTGTCAAAAAGTAAGAGAATACCGTAAAAACGCACTTCAATACAAAGAGGAAGGGTGAAACCGCGGTGAGAAAGTTTCGAAATTTGTCAGTGTGAAACTGAAAAAAAAAATCTGGTTGATTTAAATAACGGCAAGTTATTGCAGAGAAATGAAAAATACATATCAAGGATATTAGGTACAATTTTTATGCTTAAAAATTAGATTATTTTTTAGGCCAAATAATTTGAAGAGGACAGGAGGAATAATCCGGTACTTTCTTAGCACAAAGTTGTATAAATCTATAATTTTGAATGCAAAGCCTACAGTACCAGTATAGTCGGTGTTTAAATGTGAGTTGTCCGCTTTAAAGTGTAACTTTTGCCTCAAATAAAGTTTCATTTCGGTTGAATATAATTTTAAAACTCTTTCCTCAAAAAACAAAAACAGATTGACGATTTTTCAAGCAGAGCAAGTTTACCAGTATCTACATACTTTATATAATTTAAAATATTCGCATTTAGCCAAAAGCGACCTGAAGTCAATCAATTCGATTGAACGCAGCACAATGACTCATTAACTCCTTTCAAGCGGCTGAAGGCCGGTCCACATAGAACTTTGGCGTTGGCTTTGGCGTTGGCGTTGATTAACAGCTGACTATGAATACACACAATTATATGGACATGTCCACATATCAACGGCAACGCCAACGCCAAAGCTAACGCCCACAAAAAGATGGGCATCTCTCATCTTTTTGCGCGCGTTGTCAATCAGCTGTTGCAAATAAATAAAATTATGGCTGCGTTTCTTTATACATTCCGGATAATCCCATTTACAAGCCAGAATAAACAGAATGCGATTGAAATATACGTTAACATATCATCAGGAACGTTCTAAAGAATAAGTAAACAAAAAAGTTTATTCCAAACGTTCAGAATGAATAAAGAAATGCAGCCTATGTGAAATATTTTTAATTTTTAATCAAATGTAGGTAAGAAATATCAAGTTTCATGCAATTATTGATATGAAATATTAATTTATCTGTCGTTAGTATTTAAATCTAGTGCTCAAAGCATTCGCTGCCAAGCGTTGATTGTAGCAAGCATACTTTTAACGTGCGTTCTGTCAAACTAACGCCAAAGCCAAAGCCAACGCGAAAGTTCTATGTGGACCGGCCTTGAGCGTGTGGACGTCAGCGTAACCGACCGAACGAACGTGTCTCTCGTCAGTGTTTACGCACAATTTTTTTTTTTTTTTTGTACTCTTTCTTCATTTGCTGCTAAGTATGTTTTTTCGCACTCTCGCTACGCGCAATTCAACTTGTAATTGCCGCTTGTTTTTTTCCTTTCTGCCGTCTCTTATATTTACCTTTTCGCGCAATTTGTTTGCTGTTGTTGATGCATTACCGTTGCAGCAGTGCAATAGCTTCTGCTGCAGTTGCTATAGTTGTTGTTGTCGCCGTCATCAGCACGCCCCCTTGCCACTTGATGAGGTCAACCACTTTCGAAAATTCACGCACAAATGCCAGCAACACAACAACAACAACAACAACAAAATACCAACAGCACAGCAACAATTACTGCAGTACTTGGCATAACAATGAAACGGGGTCGCCAAAGAATCCAGCATCAATAAAAATACCTAAATTATGTGCACAAATATTTTTGCAAAATTTTTCACATATTTGTACTTTTGTGTATTTTATTTTTATTTTTTTAATTTATTACCTATACATATTTGTTCTCTCTTATATAACATATATTTTTACGCCTTTTGTACTTACTCGTATTTTCTGCTATTTACTACACTTTTTTATTCTTATTGAATACTCGCATGAACTGCAAATACAACTTTTGTGCGTATGTGTGTTTGTTGTTATTCTTATTCACCTTGTCACATGCTGCGACTCACATGCACCCCGAATCGCATGCAGACAGCAATAAATATTAGGCAAATGTGACATTCAGGTGGGTGGTGAACGGCTGCGTTTTTGGAATACATATTTGCGATTCTTTAGTGATGTTTTTTTTTCGCTGTTTGTTTTTTATTTTTTATTTTCGTTCATTTCAATAAGCTTAGAAAGATACATACATATGTCCATAGAAAGCTTGCGTTTTTTTAAATTTGATAAATATGCAGTTTGGATTCGACTTAGTGACAAATAAACTAAAACTACAATCACTTAATAATCTAGCATATTCCTGATATAAAATTATTAGGGGTACTCCCTTAAACTGGTTAAAGCCTCGTAAGTAGGTTTACGTGCCTCGTCAAAGAATTCTGGAATAAAACTAAACACAGGGTGTTCCTACACTATTCCAGAAAACTTTTTTTTTATACAAATTTCAAAAAAATTATAATTTTTAATGGATTGAATAAAAAATATGTTATTTTTATTATTTTATTTAATAGTATTGGCTTTTAGTTTTCGAAGAGCAAAACAAAAACCTGCTCATTTTTTGCACTTTTTGAAGTAATGCGTGTTTTGCTAATGCATAAAATCATTAAAATTTTTCTTTCGCTACTATCACATCTGCACGATTCGTTCGATTTTCAAAAATGAGGTTTGAAATTAAAAAACTTGACCTGGATAACATAGTTTTTTTGTTTAAAGAGTTGCCACCTGTTAAAAAAAATTAATTCAAATTATTTAATAAGTGACTTACGAAAAGTTGGGCATCCATCGAAATGGGCATGAAAAGGGTTCATCTATTAACCACATGTAGGTTGCCACCTGTTTTAAAAATTAAATTCCATTTGAATTGAGGGAATGAGGTAATTGAAACAGATAGGTATCACCATTTGGAAGTCAGTTAAAAGAGGTTTAAGAAGGTTTTAGCTTGCAAATATATTGAAGTGGGTTGCCACCTGTCAGTTGTTCTAATTACGTTCCTTTTAAATACCTGGACTCTTGAATTAATTTTAAAGCTTCAGGAATATATTTACTATTCACTTATTTCCTATTAAATATGTCAAGCTTTTTCTTTTGTCTGATACATATATTTCAGTTACATATATCCTCTAATTAAATCGAATCGGATTTTTTACGCAGCTGGCAACCCTTCTACGTGTACTTTAGTAGTAAATGGTTTGGAAAACCATTTCGATTGATACCCGTAATGTAATATCTAATTCATTTAACTTATGAAATAATTGTAAAGCGTTTATTAACAGGTGGCAAGCTTTTTCATAAAAATAAAACTTAAGCGCACCTCTACAGGTCAAACCCTGTAATTTGACACCTCACTTTTGAAAATAGAACGAGCTATATGTACATACCTAGTATGTAAATGCTCCAAGAACCCAAACTTTAAACTTCAAACTGCATTTACAGCGAAAGTATGAAAGTTATCAAAAAACAAACTGCATTCAACGTCCACAATTTCACTAAGAAACAAATTTTAATATAAATTCGTCCATAATTATATTTTTGCCCACCTTTATGTGGTCGTGAAGCATTGCGTGAGGGGCCGAAAATTGTATACATGAAAAAAAAAATAGTAAGTGAACAAAATTAATGAATTGCATACACTAATTGTATTAACTTGGATTTTCTTTTATTTTTTCGCATTTTTAATTATACTTCAACTTTGATTCGAGCTGACGGGCTGTTATGAGAAATACTCCGATACAAGAACTTATTCGCAAAACCCAGGTTAATCTGTCAAACAGTCACTTTAGGCACCTAAATATATATATTTACATACATATTTCCACAATGGGGCCCTGCCCATAAGAGCCTCATAAAATAACGAGTTTTACACAATTTAAGACTTAACGAGTTTAAGGGAATACCTCTATTGAAAATTCAAGACTGGCTTTAGCAGAAGAAGACTTAACTTTAAAAAGTCTATGCAGAAATGTTTCTCCAAGATTTCATTCAGTAGAAAGTAGAGATTTAAGATAATAAATATAATAAAAATATTAAATCGATAAACAAGGCTTATTTTTTACAAACACTGTAAAAATTTAACTTTTTTTTTTTAAAGATTTCCTGAGAACTTTATTGACAATTTTTGATCAAAAAATGTAGTTGTTATTTTTTTTATTTTTAGACGTCGCTAATATCAACTAAAATAACATTTTTCGAGTTTTACGAGACTTCAAAATTTTCCAGCAATTTCTTTCGATAACTTTTGCTTTACTTCTTGGATTTTTTTTCGCAATTTTTAACGAAATTCTGGTTTATTTTCGGGTAACTTTTAAATATTTTTTTTTGTAAGGGTTTTTGGAGTTTCTTCGGTATTTTCTAAAACCTTTTGTATGTTTTCAGATTTTTGTTGGATTTTTCAGGAATTGTCGAATCCATAGTATATCAATACCTTAACTTTGCTTTTAATGATTATCAAAAAATAAAAAGTAGAAATCGCCGGTTTTTTCCTAACATTCGAAATGCAATTGAGGAGGTCTAAAGATCTGTAGTTATGGGGAATATATTGGCACCATATTCACTTGTAACTTCGTTTTTGATTTGGATGATAAGTGTCCTGGTCGAAGGGTTCAGGATTATGGCAGCCCTACACTAATCACAAGGACCAGTCCCAATTTTAAATATTTTTAAATATTTCTATGAAGATTATACTAGCCTAATTTTTGATGAAAATGAACACCTTGAATCCGCAATATTGAGTTTAAAAACTGACATCGGATTCTTTTGCAGCGACCCACAGTGGGACGTCCCCATATAAACTGCGGCCAAAAGTAGCAACCGTAGTAGAAATTCGCTGGAATTTCGTATATGCGCTGTTCGGCACTTAGGAATAAAGAAATGTGAAAAATGGTAAAATTCAACTCGCTACCACGCCCACAGCTCTTGTGGGCGGAAATAGTAAATGTTATCCGAGTTTGATGAAATTCAGAGCATATGCTGGTTTTAGCGAGAAAAGCATAAATCTGTCCAGTAATTCTAGAAAAAAACTGGCGCAAATTAAAAAAAAAAATATTATTTTTTTTGATGAAATTCGGTGTGCCTTGCTCGTTTAAGCCAAAATTTTCCAACTTGAAAGATAATAAAGAATTTCTTGTTTCGGCGTCCACCTCCTACACAACTCTTTTGGCTCCAAGTACTAAATTTTGTGAATTTTGGAGAAAATGAATAGGCACATTTATTTTATTTCTAAAGCTCTTCCTATTTCTTCGTTTTAAAAATGACAAAATAAAAATATTTACAATACCTACTTACTAAATTATGTGGACAAGATGTATTTACACTGTGCGACTCTAAGAACTCCCACAATAGTGATTTTTTTTTTTTTTTTAATTTATTTGAATATTTTTATTTTTCATTTTTTGATCATTTTTGAGGTAAGATAATTTTCTTCACAAAACACCAAACGGCATCAAAAACCACACTTCATGACAAATTTTTTCCTGTACATTTTTTCGTCCCCACCAAAAATCGGTAGGGGGTGGCTGGTTTAAAAAAAAAAATGCCCCATATGAAGATATATCATGTACTAGAGTTCGTTGGGGTCATCTGAGAAGACTAAAAAAACATAAATTTAATTATATAAAATAAATACCCATCTCTAGAGTACCATAATTCATTTTTAATTATTAGCAGTGTGGCAACGCTTCTGGCAATATGTATTAACAAATTATGAAACTTCAAAAATCCCTGTACCCAGTTAAACTACCTTCTTTTGATCTTGCTCCATACAATGTTTGATTTATTGCAGAAAATAAAAACTAAAATATTTTCTGTAAAGATCTTGTCACTCGAAAAAATAAAATAAAATAATGGTTATATTATTCGACTTTTAAAAATTAACAGTATTGTTTCATGAAATGATCTCATAAAACTCAATATGATCCCGCTTTTCTTCACCATAAAAATTTTTGGTCGTGATTTCTTAAAAAAAAAAACAATTGTTAATTATAATAATTAATAACTATTGGACTTAAGAAAAATGTGTGCATACCAGTGTGTATGTATGTATGTAATTGCTTCTTGAATGCTAAAAGTAATAAGGCCTACCTTTATACTATGTTCCAAAACTGCAATTAAGTCCGCGACAGCAGGCAAGTTCTACATAACTTGATCACTAATACATGAATGACACTTCACTTCACTCCACTACATATGTACATTTTTTTAAACTCGTGAGTACTCTCAAATCTGTATATTCAAATCCATGAGCTTGTCACTCTAAATTTTTCCTAAACGCAGATGCGAGGCGAGAATAAAATCTGACAGTAATTTCGACATAAATTTGTTGCGTTACTCACTGATAAACAAAAAAAAAATTGTTGAGCTAACAATTTTTAGCTAGATACAGCAGCTTTTATTTCATTTTTAGTACTTCAAAGTCTTTTTTATTCAAATTTTTATAGGTATTCATGTTTTTTTAATTCATTCAAGTCCGCTCAGTTTCAAGCCAATTTTATTATTTGCATAGATGCATTTTTATGGATATATGTAACTCTTCCAAACACTCCTATATTGACTCAACAAACTTAATTAAATATTTTATCAGTCACATAGAAATCGAAAGTGAATGCGAATGCGAATCAGCTCAGTAACTCAGCTCAGCTGCTCAACCAGCAACGGCTGTTGCAATGTCGAAAAGTAAACGACCTTTGTTGCCATAAAAAAAAAAAAAATTCGCTAAATCCATGTGACGACAATAAAACCAAAACAAACCAAATAAAACACGCGGTGACAAATCGCAAAACACAAATGAATATGGAAACACCATTCACAGTGATGGAAAAAAGTATGTGTCGTGAACACGAATTCGACACCTTGCCGCGGCGGCACTTCACCGCTTTACGCTGCACTGTTGTCTGCTGCAACTTCAATTGCTATCGCATATCACGCGAACACAGAGACACAGCAAACACACCCGCGTGCACGCACGATTTCATGCACTAATAGGAGCCAATGAATGAGCTGTATAAAGCAAACCCGGCAAATGTTGCATGCAACACGAACCAAGCCAAGCACCAAAGTGTCACCAAAGTCGGTCAAAAACGCCGATAAAAGACCGAAAAAGCAGCGCATAAAAAATTTCATCTCGCACTTCATTACAACAGTAGCTATGTGCGCCTATATATATGTATATATGCATGTACATATGTATATGTATGTCAACCAAAATCATACATTGGAATCCAGCTATGCTATGTTTGGCGATTAAAAGACAATAACAAAACTATTAAACCGACCGATCGCCCGCGCGCCACGTCGCGTACATACAACAACTTGTAGCAAGTTTCACTTCAGTTTAGGCAATTCACTGCCAATTTACCGTCCAATCAAAATCGCAACCGCACACGCCGAACGCACAAATTGTACTGATGAAACTCAACAACGCCTAAGTTGCTGGAAGCTTTGCCTCGCTTTGCGTCTGCCTCGACGGCGACCATGGCAGTGAGTGGCAGCAATAGCAACACGACCACTAGGCGCAACGTCAGCTGCGATGTAAGCGCCAAAGCGTCGGGACGGCGACTGCGCGCTGCGTGACGTCCATATACAGCACGTATGTATGTATTTGCCGGCCTAGTTGGGGGGTCAGTTGAGGTTGCATTCACTGAAAGCGCGCACGAATGCGTGAATGAGTGCGCTTTTTTTCGCTGTTGTAACAACAGTTCAGATCCGTATATTTACATCTTCATTGATATGCTGCGTGCACCGCGGCAACAACAACATCGCTTATTGCAAACAGTTGCTGCTGCTGTGACTCTCTGCGTTGCACGTTGCAGCGTTGGACGTGCAGCTGCGTATAAAGCGAGGAAAATGGCAGGGAGCGAAATGTTGGAAAACTTTAGCAAAACAAACTTTGTAAAAGTAGGTAAATTTTGTTTTGTGGCGGGTCTGTGTTTGTGAGTGTCTGCGTGCCATTGCTTGCGCGAGTTAATATCGCTTTACGATATGAGACTAAAAAACATATAACGGGTGATTTTTTAAGAGCTTGATACCTTTTTTTTTAAAAAAAACGCATAAAATTTGCAAAATCTCATCGGTTCTTTATTTGAAACGTTAGATTGGTCCATGACATTTACTTTTTGAAGATAATTTCATTTAAATGTTGACCGCGGCTGCGTCTTAGGTGGTCCATTCGGAAAGTCCAATTTTGGGCAACTTTTTCGAGCATTTCGGCCGGAATAGCCCGAATTTCTTCGGAAATGTTGTCTTCCAAAGCTGGAATAGTTGCTGGCTTATTTCTGTAGACTTTAGACTTGACGTAGCCCCACAAAAAATAGTCTAAAGGCGTCAAATCGCATGATCTTGGTGGCCAACTTACCGGTCCATTTCTTGAGATGAATTGTTCTCCGAAGTTTTCCCTCAAAATGGCCATAGAATCGCGAGCTGTGTGGCATGTAGCGCCATCTTGTTGAAACCACATGTCAACCAAGTTCAGTTCTTCCATTTTTGGCAACAAAAAGTTTGTTAGCATCGAACGATAGCGATCGCCATTCACCGTAACGTTGCGTCCAACAGCATCTTTGAAAAAATACGGTCCAATGATTCCACCAGCGTACAAACCACACCAAACAGTGCATTTTTCGGGATGCATGGGCAGTTCTTGAACGGCTTCTGGTTGCTCTTCACTCCAAATGCGGCAATTTTGCTTATTTACGAAGCCATTCAACCAGAAATGAGCCTCATCGCTGAACAAAATTTGTCGATAAAAAAGCGGATTTTCTGCCAACTTTTCTAGGGCCCATTCACTGAAAATTCGACGTTGTGGCAGATCGTTCGGCTTCAGTTCTTGCACGAGCTGTATTTTATACGGTTTTACACCAAGATCTTTGCGTAAAATCTTCCATGTGGTCGAATAACACAAACCCAATTGCTGCGAACGGCGACGAATCGACATTTCACGGTCTTCAGCAACACTCTCAGAAACAGACGCAATATTCTCTTCTGTACGCACTGTACGCATTCGTGTGGTTGGTTTAATGTCCAATAAAGTAAACTGAGTGCGAAACTTGGTCACAATCGCATTAATTGTTTGCTCACTTGGTCGATTATGTAGACCATAAATCGGACGTAAAGCGCGAAACACATTTCGAACCGAACACTGATTTTGGTAATAAAATTCANGTGTGTTGATTTTCCTTTGGCTACATTTTACTCTGGCAACATAGCCGTAACAATGTTTATAATGGCTATTGAATTGTTGCGGCAACGTATGCGAATGTTGCTAAAGACAATTTTAAAATGCCAGCAAGAAAGCGGCCTAGAGGGATTTAAAATGAAAAAATATTTCGCAGTAAATGTTTGAAAATGCATTAAACTCGATATTTCGTTAACGTTGTAATTAATATTTTTATCGCAAAAAAAATTTATATTTTTGATTTGATTTTTTTAGGTAATAGGTATTCACCGGTTTTTTGGAAATCCATAGCCGCTTTCTTTTAATCTTTATTTTTCGAATATCGAATAAACCGAATTTTTCCGACAAACCGGTTTTTTTTATTTTATACAGATCTTGACCTCAATAAATATTTTGATTCTTCGAAGTTTTCAAAGCTTTTTCCAGGTTAAGGGCAACCCCCACATATTTTTAAAATTATAATCAAAGTTATTTGGTTATGAACAATATATCATATTTAATTCCAATAAATAAATGTTTGGCGCTTAAACGTTTTCTACGTGTTTGGCCGAGCTTCTCCTCCAATTCGTGTTTTTCTCCTTGACGTGACACAAGTGGAGATCAACACTTTTTCTCCTCCTCCGAAGAGGCTTTTTTATGGTGAAAGTTCTCTCGGAAATTTGCCTTTGTCTGCCGAGGGGTGACCGCGGAAAACACGATTTCCTTTGGTGTTGCTGGGACTAGAAATTGAACCGAGATCCTCCCGAGTGGCAGTAGGCACTCAAATCCGAAAAAAATCAGAAAAAATGCAATAATGTATTAAAAATTAAAATAAGACCAAACGTGAGTTTTCCACTGATTTTTATTTGCTTTACTTCTGATCTAAAAAACAAACTTTGCACATATTTTGCTTTGCTCTTTTCCAAATAAAAGCTATCTTTACTGTTAATAGTAGTTTCATTTTAATTTTTGGCCATGAATTCATACCAACATAAGCATTTTCATTGGATGAAAGCTACATATGTAAATGAAATCAGCTATCCGATTTTTTTTTTTTAATTTTGAAATCGGCAACCGGGTTTTTTCAAATGGCAATTTTTCGAATAACTAGGTAAACATCATTGCTCCCAGAACCAGTTCAGAAGTACTAGTGCTCGCCCAGAGGTTGAAATTCAACCTCTAAAATTAAGGGGAGTTGAGGTGGGCTAAGGTGAGCCGAGTTGATTTCAATTGAGTTAGTTGAAGTCAATTGAGCTGAAATGCGTTGAATAACATAACAGAATATAACATAACATAACATAACATAACACAATAAAACACAAAATAATACAACAAAATACAACACATATCGTCGCTACCATGTCAAACTATCGAATGTTCGAAAATGCTTTTTTGATACGCAAATTGGCAAATCGTCAAATTTCAAGTCTTCTTAGTAGCAGAGGATACTGGCTTTAACAGAGGGTCGAATCCCCCACTTTTTCCTAATGACAACAACATTTTTTACAACAGTTTCTTTGCTCTCCTTAAAAGTACCCATTTTCACATTCAATAGCTTGACATATGGACATATGCTTTTGCTTAAGGTTTATTTTTTGTGTTTTTTTCTATCTACCCTTTTCTAGAACCAAATCGGTAGTAACATCGATAACAAACCGATAAAAATAACGATAACAATATCGATAACAAATTCGATAATCGATAGAAAAATCTAAAACGATATCGATATAAAAACCGACAAGAATATCGATAACAAAAACGATAAAAATACTGATATCGATAGCGGAATCGATAAATATATCGATAACAAAATCTATAAAAAATATCGATTGTTATATGTTTTTGTTTTGTTGATGTTTTGAATCTACATATTTCGAGCCCATCTAGGGACTGTTTTAGGTCTTCTTAGGGCCTAGTTCAGAACTAGTTTAGGACCACATCGGGTCTAGTTCGGGTTTTTTGGGACACACATCAAATTTCATGCGTACTATATGTATCCTCTTTTATCCTATTTTGTTCTATATAATTTGTTTGTACGAATTCGAATTCGCATTAGCTATCTTTTTGGTATGTAATAGCAATCGTATTCCTCTGCATAATCGCATTCGCATTCGTATTCATTTCGAATTTGCTTTCGTATTTATATCAGTGTTTGTATTTGCATTCGTATTCGTATTTATTCGCATTCGACACCAATGTTTCCCATGAAAGATGATACATACATACATGTACTTGTATATTTCTAAAGTATCCATGAGTCCCGCAACCATTCACAGAAATGTAGCAACATATATGTATGTATTTGTTTCAGCAAATTATGATTCCAGCAACTTCTTACCTACATATTCAGTTTGCATATTTTATTGCGTCTGTGCAAAAAACGCATTCACATTTGCTTTGGCTGCTTCTTTACTGCCTCCTACGCGGTCCACTCCCATTCATTCCACCAATGCACTCAATTCGTCTTTTAGCCAGTCAATACAAATGGATTATCGCAAAATGCACTTCAACTGTGGCGAAGGAAACGAACGGCAAGTGAATGACAAAACATGCGCTGCATAACAAAGTAGTAAATGCAAATCTATTTATGTATTGCAGCTGGCGGCTGTGCATTCACATTGCCGGGTTTAATGGTGTGCCTACGCAGACACGTATAAATAGTTAGTAGGTGGATGTGATCGGATTTCGGTAGTGTAATTTAAAAAGAAAAAATACAGCAATTACTAATGCAATTCTGCTTAATTATTCAAAATTATAAATTAAGTTATTACAGATAATTGGCTTTACTCACAAAAAATAACGTAGCTTTATAAAAGGTTTGTAAATTGAAAAATGTATGAAAACGTCAATTTATAAAGCTCTTTAAACCTACTTTATTTTTTATGAATAAGGCCAAGTATCTATAACGCTTTAATAGGTGTACGCGGTAGCCGTGCTTTCGAAACTTCTATTCCTTTTGAAAGATAGTAGATACATACCATTGCAATAATCCATTAACTACCGAGATAGATCAGAGAATCTCGTTATTGACTCTCAATTGCTCCTCTGGCATGACCGCGATTGCTCGCATTACGAATGCCCAATTGTCCAAGAGCTCATACCATGGTCGCGGGAAACATAGGCGATATGTCCTTCAAACTGTTCGTAGATAGGTCTATACCTTCTAAGTTGTGCACCTACAATGCAGTTATTTAATATACAGACATAAAATAAGTAATTCGATATTTTTGTAAACTTTGAATTTGAATGGCCTCGCTTTCCGTATCAAAAATTTTCAATATATGTGGGCTTATTAACTTTACACTTTAAGGTAGCGATATACATAACACATTATCTAGAGAAGTCATAACCAACTAAGCTCCTAGCGCTAGAATTTTAAAAGGGCTGGGTCAGTAGTGCAACAGGCTTTTAAAACATAAATATATGCACTAGTTAGGACTAAATGTGTAATCGAGCATGCCCGGTGTAACTAGACGAGACAAGCATTATGCATAAAGCGTTGTCACATTAAGCTTCGATTTCTGGATATTTACAGCATCTGGTATTTCCAACCAAAACCTATCATTTGTTTATTTCGATTGCCCCCTAAAAGTTCTTCATGATATGCCCTAGGGCTGGGTAGTGGGGGGTTGAAATTCGATTTTTTCCGAAATTCGAACATTGCCCAACCATTCGATTATTTGATTCGAAATTTGGTGGTGCAAATTCGATTTAATTCGAATTTTTTCGAATTTTCCAAAAAATTTTTTAAGTGAAACTTCTTAATCGAGTTCGGAGATGTTTGCGTTAAATATTCAACACCATGTTATAAAATCTGTATCGTTCGTTCGATTTTCATAACGGAGGTAGGTGTCAAATGAAAGGGGTTGCCCTGTAGATGTGTAATATGGTTTTAGCTTTGTGCCATATGAATGTATGTATGTAAGGAAATCAAAATCAAATTATTTAATAAGTTGAATAAATTATCCCAATATGGGTATCAATCGAAATGATTTTGAATAAACTTTATTTTTGAGTTGCATTTAAGGAGGGTTCCACCTGTTTGAAAAGTCTAATTTAGTTAAAGAAGTGTTATGCTTAAAATACTATGCAACAATTACAATATTTTTGAGGTGCTTGCAGAGAGTGGTCACCTGTTTAAAAAGTTAAACTCAAATTACACTGTAGTCCACCGAACCCAGCCCAAACCAGCCCGGACTTTGTTAACATTTTCTGAAAGTATACCCATCCAGTAGTAAAACACTCGGTGGATTTGCGAAAGTTAGCTCGTATTTTTATTTCATGGCCTACTAAATTTTCATGTCTCGGACTAGGTAGATTTCAAAAAAATAGTTGAAATAAATGTCTCAGCGAAATTAAAGGTTAAGACATATATAATAAAATTTCTGGGGAAATATTTTCGTAGAACATTTTAACCAATTAGCTCCCGCCTAGAAGGGTAATTTTGATCCTTACTTCAATAAATCCCGCAAAAAGCAAATTTAGAAGGTCGTTAGAGGACTGGTGTACTCTAGAAAATTATTCCCCGGAAAATTTTACGAGGGGTCTTCTCAGGCAAAAGCTTCGTGCTACGAACGTAAAAGCCTCTACAAATTTAAAATAAATAATCAACAAAAAAAGTACTTTTTGCAATTTTTTTTTTAAATTTAAGAATAACAGTTCCTACTTGGCACAGATTTTTTGTCTCGATGCATCAGATCGAAAAACATGTATTTTTTACTTGCATCCCTAAGACAAATGGAGTGCCACACACAGTGATGGCAAATTTAGTCAGAAACAAGAAAGTTGAAGAGTTGATTTTTTTTGGAAATAAATATGAAATTCGATTTTTTCTAGAAAAATTCGATTTTATCCGAATTTTAGCAACTCAAAGTTCGATTTCAAAAATTCGCCATTTTGGAGCTTAAATTCGATTAAAATTCGAATATCGAAGCCTCGAATATCGAATTTACCCATCCCTAATATGCCCCATGTGCAATCCGGTAGTAACTACGCAATCTTTCTTTGATAGCCGTGACAAGAAGCGAGTATAATTGCTTCCGCTGTTTTCGCACATAATTTTTGCAGTTTTGCAGGTGGTTAACTCATTCCATCTAGCCCTGAACTGCCTAATCATATTATCGTATTTTTCGTTATACAAGTGTTGGAGTGGCCTACGAATGTGGTTTTCTATTCGAGAGTCAAACTGGTGGCGCTCTTGCCAGTCTCATCTCAACCAAAAATTGGTTAATATTGCCAAATTCAATTGACGGAATTCGTACTCGAGCCTGCTGGGCGACATCAAATAACAGCAAGCACCTCAGTTCGTTCAGCCACAACCAGACATACCAAGTTATTTTCAAATTTTCAACTTCAATCAAATTTAATACAATTGGTGAAATAACCATGAAAAAGCCAAACATGAACTTGGTTGAAGAAACCATTGTACTTTGCGCTCAGTGTACCTCTATTCCCTGGTGGCCTTATGCATTCGACCTTAACTGCCGCCAGACTGTCTACGTATCAGTTCACTTTTGAGTTGATTGTCGGTTTAGTGTAGGCTAGCTCTGCTGCTATCCTCACTGCGAAACCCTCTGCTTGAAATATGCTGCTCTGGTCAGGTAACCTTAGTGCCCGGCTAATGCTCAGTTCGCCGCAGTATGTATATCCCGGCATGCGCTCCCGTCACCATTTTAGAGCCGTTCGTGAAAATGTTTAGGGATCTATGGCTAGGTCTCGTTCCCTTGCACCATCCCTCCTCCTTAATTGTTTTGCTAAATCTTCATTCCCGTGTAGTCCATGCTGCTTGTGCTTCCCGCCCCAATTGAACTGTGCCCAAAGGTTCTGAAATTAGATTCGCTTATGGTCGTCAATCTATCAGGGGATTTAGCAGCACGTTTTTCCGCGAATAGGTCAATGGGCGGTAAAATGGTGATTTTTCCAAGAGCAGCCGTTGAAGTGGACCTTAGCGCTGCCGTAATGCACAGTACCGCGAGACGCCGAACTTTCTCCATTGACCCAATGTATGAGGACTTTTTTGCGGAATTCCAGCACACGAAAGCGCCATAGTGCAGTATAGGTGTGTTTTTTGCCGTGAAGCAATAACACATCAGGGCAGTTGACAGACCCCTACACGGTCCAAAATTTGGGTTTAATTTTTAAACCGCGCTGGGACTACTGCCTTTTTTAAACTTTTATAGTCTACTTTTTAAACCAGTCAATAGTTTTACGCAATTTTTAATATATTCTGGTTTAAATTTTAGCCCAAAAAGTTCGTGGTTTAAAAATCAAACCAAAATGTTTTAATTCTAGATTCTAGGTTTAAAATATAGAAACTTTGGTTTAAAATCTAAACCGAAATAGAATATGTTTGCACAGCGAATTGTGGTGTTGATTCAAACNAAGGCTGTCCGGGTTCAATCCCAACCAGACGGAGCATGAAATTTAAGATTGTTTTTTTTTTTATTCTTAATTATGAAAATGTTTGGGTTTAACATTTAAACCGAATTGTTTAAATCCTAAACCCAACATATGTGCTCTCTTTTTTTAAACTTGAAAGGTTTGTATTTGAAACTGAATTTAGTTTGGTCATATATGTAGCCCAAAAAGTTTAAAATTAAAACCGAAATTTTTAACCGTGTAGCATTATTTTGCATGCAGATAAGGCGTGACTGGCCTTCCTCACTCTTTCCGCAATATTGCGCCGACAAAGAAGCTTGCTATCCAAGACTACTCGCAAATACTTTGTGTGGTCTTTAATAGCCCCGGAGGTCTCCACACTAGGACCTTATATCTTCCTGTGAAGAGGATAAGGTCTATTTTGCCTACGTTAGCCCCTAGCCCCGCTCAAGATGCCCATTGGCCAATGACTTTCAGGGAGCTGTTCATTATATTACTGATAGCCTCCATCTTACTCCTACGGATATTTTGTCTGCATACGTCACTAGTTTCCCCTCGAATTTCGATTTATTCTAATAGCTTCCTTTAAAAGGCAACTAACAAATAACGAAAAGCCCTGAAAAATTCTGAAAAACTAGGACAAAGTAAAAATTTTGATGTACCGTTGGGTCTGAAAGATCCCCAAAAATCCAGAAAGGCCACGAAAAAATACCAAAAGGCTCCGAAAAAGCCCAAAAAGCCCAAAAATATTTTCAAAAAGTCAAATAAGAAAAACCCGAATAGTAAATTAAAAAGAATGTACTAAAAATCTGGAAAAAGTCTGTTTTTTTTTTTTAGTCTTATTTCCTTCCATTAAGTACTATTTCCTTTAAAGCTTGCATTCGATATCCATTTTGGTAGTTCTTAAATTTATTTCTTCAATTAGTGACCACAAAAAACCGAGCTTAATTGAAATTTCTAACTCGTAGACAACACACAAGTGTACAGACAAACAAATTGTTGCACATCTATTCGAACTTTTTTCTCTTTTAGTTTGCAAAGGGGCAATTAAATGCTCGATTTCGCTGCTGAACAACTTAAACTTTGTTCAAACGTGTTAAACACCGTAATTTTTAGCGGTAACAGCTGTACAAACCACATATGAATTGGTTCGTATGTAGATATGTATGTAAGTAACTATTCATGTATGTACATACGAATATCCAGAGTATGGCGTTGTATTCGATAACCCAGCAATATTTACAAAACTTTTCAACTCTCGCACTCAGGCATTTTATTCACTTAACTGCAGTTATTTTTGGGTTAGTTGTGCTTTAATTTCACTCGCACACAAGCGTACTTACATACACACATACATACATAGATAGATGTATGTAAGTTCGTGCAAGTAAATAAACAGCGCTTTTATTGTATCCTTGTCGCAGCTAGTTGGCCACTTACAGCTTCATTTTGTTGCAACTTTCCGCACAATTGCAATAGTTTTGGTAAATAAACAATTTCAAATAGCCAAAAAGTAGAGGGAAAATCGCCGGCGCAGACTAGCGCGAAAACTTGCAGCAAAGTGGCAAAGAGAAACAATTGTACAAGTCGAACCACAACTGAAATCGCTGCACTTTAAACGATGCACAAACAAAAAAAAAAAGAAAAACCAAAAAAAATAAACTCTCGATGCTTTCTTCGCTTTCGCTTTCGCTTCTTCTCCCACTTGCCGCTTTCGTATCACTGCTACCATTTCCGCCATATTGCTTGCTGATGAGTTCGCTGACGACTTGACTGGCTGCAATTGAGCTTAGCCTCCTCTAACAATAACAACAACAACAACAACAACAACAACAACAACAGCTTTCAACAACTGAAGCGTGTGTTGATAATAAAAGAAATTGAATATTTATGCTGATGAACAAGAAGTCCCCGCCATTATTATTACTCCCCCATTTGTAGCAAGGAAAACTTATTCTTGCGACTGGTCAATACTTTGAAGAAATCTAAAACTATTTGAGATTTGCGCGGGCACCACATTTTTCAGTTAAGCTTCCGGTTTAAAGTAAGGGTGTCGTTTTTCTTCTTTGTAGTCTTTAAATGTTGAATGTTTTTTTTTTTCTTTTTCCATAGAATTTTTCAACCCATTCGTACGCTTTTTCCACCCAACACTTCAGTTTCTTTTTATTTGGCGGTAATTCTAGCTATAAGCGGTTGCTGCTTTGAATAGTTTGCTTTAGAAATTGGGTTAAGCTATGTACGTATGCTTGTATATGCATGTGCATGTTTTCGATGTTTGTAATCAAAGTGGAAATTAATGTAATATCGTCGGTTGGAAAGGTCAACATAATAAATTTGAATCCTAAATTGACAATTACCAGAAATAAATGAACTGAGTAGGGGTATTCTTTTGAAATAAATTTAAGAAAAATCGATGTTTTTGGGCCTTTTCGCTTTTATATTTGACGATATATATATATATATATATTTTTTTTTTTTTGTACGGGCAACGAAAATGTTTCTTGTCGGAAATTATTGAAGTTTCTTGTAGCTGCTCGCTGAATGACATTTGAAGTGAACCCCGGTGAATATTTCTTATACATACGTACATACATATATGTACCTCGGTTATTTCCCTGTAAGCAATAAATTATGGTTTGGGTGAAAGCTAATTTTACATACAGTTACTGAAGCGTTTTAAACAAATTACATACAGCTTTCGAGCTAAGTTAAAGTGTGCCGTTACTTAAAAATGTGTTTAGCTTCCAGATAATGCGACCTCAATTATTCTCTTATACCTTCTTCTTGTTCTTCTTATTTGGCGCTGTAAATGCCTAAGCGATTTTGGCTGTATTCAATAAAGCACGCCAGTTTATTTTACTCTGCAAGGAATTGGTGTTTGAAACTGATTAAAAGGATTTAAGTAAGATTCTCTAGGGAGACTGTATATGATTGCGGGCAGCAAGGTTTAAATACCTAAAGCATCAAATCTGGGGAATGTATAAACACCAGGAACCGCAAATAACTGTTATGGGTGCAAATTTGTTTCAAATAAATCCACATGAAAGAGTGCTCGGAAAAAATTGATGTGACATATGAAAATGATCGTCTATTAGAGATCTATTCATTCGTGCAATAAACCTAAATTTTATAATTAGTTGAATACAAAAAAGTGGTGTAACTGGGTTAATGTAATTTAAAATTTTATTGATGATTAATAATAATAATAGATTTTTTTATTCGTTAATTTTTAATCATTCATCAGATTAACATTTGGCCAACAATACTCGTATAAGACAGTCCCAAATTTTCACAAAAGTGAAAAATGATTTTCTTCAAAACTTTTGAATGACGTCTGGACTGAACTTACTAATTCGGAATTTCTACTATTACTTATAGAGGAGGCTATTCATAAAGTCTGGGTAACAAAATGATTTTTTTTTATTATAAGTTTCATAAAGAGTAGGAGACTTTTTTTGAACATAAATGTGAATCTTGAACTTCATTTTCCAAAAAAATGATGTTAAAATTTTAATCAATATCGGATGTACGGTAATTTTCCATAAAGAGATTAGTTCATGAAAATTATTCCAAACAAAAAACTTAAAAATACAATCATAACTAAATTTAACTAATTTATATATTAGAGGATTTGAAGTTTATCCCACTGTAAGTATGAAATCAGTAGCTATGTGTTTCCATGATACAAAAAAAGCAGTGGTTCCATTTTCTTTTTTTTTTGTTTGTTTGGTTGGCATAGAGACACTAAAGATTTTTAAAATATGTTCACTAAAATTTTACTAACCTAAATATAAAGTTTTCGCGAAGTGGTTATCGAATTTAATGTAAAATGTAAACATATTTAAGATAAGATATGAATTCTTTTTAAAAGGAAAATTTAATTTAATTCAACTGTTTTATATATAATCCTAAATTTATAATATAAAATATCCTCTACCAAGAAACTTAAATTTTTAATTAATTAAATTCGAATTTTTACAATTGAGCATTGTCAAAAATCTGCTTTTTAATCAAAAAGTTGTTTATTGAAACTACCTTCATTTTTGTATCATGTGTGTTTCTTCACTACCAGGGTGTCTTTGAACTAATTATATTGAATGATTGGTGCAGAATTAATGAATGCACACTAGGGTGGTCCAAAAATACATGTGAAAAAGTAAAGTCGAAATTTAAATAAGTAATCGGGTATTGTTAGTGGAAGCCTCCTGAAGAGAACCAGAGTTTTCCGATCGAAAAAATATTGATTTTCCAAAATTTTATACCATTTCTATGAAAAGTTGTTTTTCCCCCTTATAAAATACATTGGAAACTTTAAGCGCTTTGAGCGACCTGTAAATATTTTTTGTTTTCAAAATAAAAAATATCGGCATTAAAATTCCGACTTTACTTATTTTGGACCACCCTAATGCAAATACATAAAAGAATGCACAGGCATAAAAAATTGCAGCCGTACAAGTCAATAAGAAACAATTTATGTGATAGTTAATATGTATATGTAAAGTTTGAGAAACGCCGAAAGTTTTGAAATTTGAAACACTCTCAAAATTTTTATAAAATACATTTTCGAGCTCAAATTTTCCAATTCGTACCCTTATGGGAATCCCGCGAACTGTTTTTGTGCCTTTAACGATATATTTTTCTTGATATATATTATAAAGTGACGCGCCGGCAACTTCACACAAATGGAAGTATCGCTCAGCTCCTTTTTAATGTGGTGTGCATGTTTGTGTGCTATTTTTCTAATTGTAGCCAACAGCTGCCGTTTATCAAAGAGGGTATTTTCTCTTGATATGTATGTATATCTGTATGTGTAAATATACTAGCGCGTATTCGTTACAAATTACTGTATGTAGTATCTACCTCACTCCCACTTCAACACAGCAGCTGCCACTGACAACACATTGACAGCGAGATTTTTATCTTTCAATTAAGCGAATTTCCACAAATGCTATTGTCGCGAGCGTTGGGTGTAATTCCTGAAAAGATAGCAAGATTCGTACTCCTTGTTTATTGATTGTTTGAAAAAAGTTAAGAAATAAAATAAATGCCTATAAATTCAGTGAATACAAGTGTCAAGTTCATTCCGGTTCTCGCTTTGAAGTAGCTACATAGACATAAATATATGTAGGCTAAATATTCCATGGTACGACACCAAGACACACGCCACCAATCGGAGAAAAAGCTCCGTCAAACACTAACATATTGTGTAAGCGTAAATCCATTGTTATTATTAACTGTTCGTAATCGGTCATGCGTTAATAATATTATTAATCAATGATATTTACTTTCACTAAGTTTGCTCTTTTCTTTGACCGACCACTTGTGTATTCAAGTTGATAGCATTATCCAATTAAAACTGTAAAACAGAAGTTTTTAATTAAAATTAAAAAAAAATTAAAAATAAATAAAAATAAAAATATGTATGTATGTATCTTCACACTGCAATGTGTCTTGATCCAAGTTGTCTAGAACTCATAAGAAATAAGAGTTTCCTTGCAAGTTAGCCCAGAGAAAATAAAGAAATAAGTAAGAACAATTGCATTACGTGACCCAAGTTTAGCTTTCTTTTCACTTCTACTGAGTTAAACAATTTTTCTTTAACAAAACAAAAACGTACAACAACAATGCTATTTATTAAAAGGTAACAGTGAAAAAGTCGCAACAGACAAGTTGCTGACACGCACCCTGCCCCGGGCGCAATTTCATACTGTTGTTTTTGTTGTTAGTTAACCAAGTGCGACGGCAGCTTGGAGTGGTGAGATTAGTTAATTTTAAAGTTGGCTGGATTTCAAGTCGAATGTAATCTGCTATGGCGTTAATGTTGTTTTCAAACTTATGCATGCCGTTAGAAAGGTTGAAGTTCTTATGAATAAACAAGTAAACAAGATGTCTAAGCTCGGGCGAAAGGGAACCTTATATACCCGGCGCTCGTATTAACCCTAGTGCTACCAATCAGGTACCCGGGTAACTTTTGAGGCGTATTTTAAATAAATTGTTTCCTATGAAAATTTTTTAATACATCTCCTTTCCTTTCGATCTCCTTTCGAATAATGCATTAAAAAATGTTGTTTAATTTTTTTAGCCAATCAAATTTTGTATTTCAAAAAAAAAAACACATGTATAGTCCACAGAAGTACCCAGGTACCTGTTTATAAAAATTATATTGTTCGTGCATTATGCCATAAAAATATTATTATTCGAAAAAGGAGTAAACAACTATCGATAAATAAGTTATAATAAATAACTAGTGCGCACGCACGGCGTTAAAACGCTCAAGATAGAATATCAAAAACCTTCAAACTATGCATTCCAAATGTTAGTAAGGTACAATCAATTCCAGTGTCATATTACTTTTCAGGTTGTACAATTTATTTTCGAGTAACTTCTGCAAGGTTTAATTTGAGTTCGAAGCGAATTTGCTTTAAATTCACTCGGAAGTGAATTGCGAAACCTACCTTTTCAAACTCATTTCGATGGATATCCATCCTTTAAAAATTCAATTAACATATTAAATAATTTGAATGCAGCTTATAAAATACGTGGCAACCCTCTCAAATATATTTCAGAAATAAAGTCTTTTCAACCCCTATACGATTGGGACACATATTTTAATAATTAATTTGACCTTGTAAATAATTTGAATATTGGAACAGGTGGCAACCCTCTTAAAGCACCCAAAAAATATTTATAGTGTTCAAGCTGAAGATTCCTCAACACATTTTAAAACACATATCTGAATTAGGTAATTGCCCTAATTAAAGCTGAAATATACTTCAGAAATAAAGCCTTTTCATAATCATTTCGATGATACCCATCTTTTAATAATTGATCCAACTTCTTAAATAATTTGAATGTCACTTTATAATCACGTGGCATTCTAAATGTTCAAACTCAAGTTTTTTTTTAACACCCTTTCGCTTCATATTTCAAATAACTTGCGCAAAAGTTAATTAAATTCGAATTTTTAACCAGGTGGCACCCCTCTTCAAAACTAGTTTCGCGCTAAGATATTCTTAAATATTTTTCGTCTACCATTGCAATACATATTTCAATTAACTGATAAATTAAGTTGAATTTTATTTTTTTTTTAAATGTGGCAACCCCGCTAAATATAGTTCAGAAGTAGAGATTTTCAAACCCATTCGATTGATACGCATATTTTAATAATTCATTCATTTAACTTATTTAATAATTTGAAATAAATTTTTCGACATGGCGGTTATTATGGGATTGCTTATTAAATAAATAAAATTCAATTGTTCTACAGGCGGACTCTGTTCGAGAAAATAAAACCAGTTTGCACATCTACAGGCCAAGCGCTTTAATTTGACACCACATTTTTGAAAATCGAGCAAACGGTGCACCTCTCTTTTATCCTGAACAAAAAATCCCTTCGCTCATTATATGTATATATGTATAGATTTATATTTTGAATTGTTGTAATTTCAATGAATGTAATAATAACACTCGCACTTTTTAATTTCATCGTTACAACTTTTACATTCAGTTAGAAAAAATAACAAATGAAGGGCTTAGAATCATAAGGGTCTAAGTGATATTTTTTGAAAATACAAGTTATACCCATATTTTTTTAGTTAAATATAGTGTTTAATTGGTGACAAAGAGATCCAAGTCATTTCGGACATTGTAGTGCCTGCATTAATTTAGGCAAGAATAATTTCAAATGCATTTACCCGAATTTACAATAAGTAATCAACTTTAACCTTAATTAGCTATAGTGAGAAATGTATATAAATTCGCTTCAAAGAAGCTCTATGTAAATATGTAGAATGTTCCAAAGGTATAACAGAATACAGGGATGCAGATGAATGAAAAAATTGTGTAGAATTAAAAAAAAAATAAAAAATTGTTTGGATAACAGCGACGAATACATACAGTGGCGGTCAAAAATTGGTGAATTGTGTTTTGTTTTTAATATCTACAATGTTTTTCAAGCTCAATTTTTTTGATATCTTTTTAACAAAAACTATGAAATCTTATTAGGCCAACAATAACAAAAAAAGAAATTTTTTTTATATTTCTTTAAATTAATTTTTTTTTTAACTCCATTTTATGAGACTTTGTAATATTTTGTATAAAAACATACTGAACAAATTATAACAACTGTTTTAGAGACACAAAGTTATTATTGCCCTTAATAAGTATATATGTAAGTAAATGAATTATTTTTAAACATGCTTCATAATTCACATCGCTAATCATTTCTTCTGCCCACAAAAAATGTGCACATTTTTATTAATTGTGATTTCATCATTGCTCTCTTTTAGCTGATATTTTTGGCATATCACAATTTCTTCATTTGTTTTTCCTCCTCACCATGTCTTCTGCTGACAACAACCAAAGCACGGCAGCTGATGCTCTTGCATTCCCGCCGCTTGACCGATAACCGGTTCTATGGTGTAATGGTTAGCACTCTGGACTTTGAATCCAGCGATCCGAGTTCAAATCTCGGTAGAACCTTAACATTCGCATGCGAGAATGTTTAACTATTAAAAGGTTTTTTTTTTTTTTAATTTGTCTAGTTTATTTCTTTAGTATGTTTGCAAACACTGAGATAGAAAAAACATGAGTCATTCTTTGGCTATTCCCCTTCCGATTATTTAATGATCATTATTTTTTATGAAAGTGTATAGTATAACAAAGTGTTAGTATAACAAAGAGTAAATTTTAAGTACCTAGGAGTTACCCTTGATTTTTGGCGATTTTTTTTTTTACAAAAAGATTGTCAAACATACTTTGTATGGAAAAAATACAACGAAAAATTGCCAAAAATAAACGGTATGTCCCAGCTTTTTCATTTGTTAAAATTCATCGGATTTTGTATACAAAATTTGAAATTTTGATTTACATGGTTTTTAAGATAGTATGTAAACTATATTTCATAAAAAATTATTAAACATTTTTAAACAAAGAAAAGTAGCCAAAACTTGCTAAAATGTCACTTCCCTATTTACACTCTCGGCAACGTACATACCTATATGGGCAAATCCTAGCGAAATGATTTATAAAATAAGTGTAAAAAGCAATATGAAACTCAGTGTACTATGCCATTTTTGATACAAAAGTGCGTGAATTTGAATTGTTTGTATTTTTTCCGTTTTTGGTTGACTATATCTCGGATTTGCTCATATGTATTAAGGTACATATTTAGGTAGGTATGATATTGTGTAAGAGCCAACTTATTATTATTATTATTATTAACCGACTTCCAAAAAAGGAGGAGGTTATCAGTTCGTCGGAATATTTTTTTTTTGTTTTTTATGTATGTTACAGCATAACTTTGGACCCCGTCAACCGATTTCGATAATTCTTTTTGCATCGGAAAGGTAGTGTCTCAGAGGTGGTTCCAAACTAATCTGGTTTAGATCCGATCATTGGATCATGAAATATATGTATATATATATTTTTTAAGTCGGTTTTTTTTTGCTAAAAGTTACTTGTTATTGTTATTATTATTATTATTAACATTTATTGTTAGTCTGAAGTAATGATGAAAATAGGTACAGATTTGATATACATAGGAATCAGTAAGGCAAATTAAGTTCGAATTATTTTGGATTACAAGTGGAACATGAAAAAAATTATGAGTTATTAACACTTAATTGAATTCACAGATATTAGCGTGCCTTTTTCGGGAAAAAGTCGAGCATGTATAATCGAATATGTTAGGAATGGGAATACACCATCCGCTGAACCAGACCGATTAGACAGGCTATTCAATGAGAATCAATCAAAACCTTCGTCAAATCTCACCCGTTCAATTCCATCATAGAAGACCAACTAGAGCTGCAAAACTATCGATAGTGGCGCCATTTGATAGACTCGATAGTTTGAAAAATACTATCGATATTTTTGATAGTATCGTATACTATCGTGTTGTATATGTACGGAAACTTCAACTCCGAACAAAATATGTATAATATATACGTATGTACATATGTAAATGAAAATATTGCACATATGTAAGTATAAATATTACATTTTAAACGTGAATTTCTAAATATTTTCCTTTTTTAAATTCACAGCGTCACTTTTTTAAGTAAGGATCACGAAATTTCAGTGCACCGGCACTATCGAAACTATCGACTATCGCACGAAAACAATCGATGTTTTTCCAAAAATGAAACTATCGATACTATCGATAGTACAATCGATAGTTTTGCAGCTCTAAGACCAACACCACTATCGCAGACGAAGGAACTCGAGTTGCTTCGCGAGGTTCGCGATACTTTTGGAATTTTTTGACCAGGTTAAAATGGGTTTGCTCAGTATTCTAAAATTTAACATTTCAAAAAAAACGCCTAAAAATATTTAAAAAAAAACGGTTGAAACTGGTTTGGAAAAACCGAGTCTATCCACCTAGTATGTACTATCCCACTAGAAGGAAAATTTACATCACAATGTAAGCGAATAAAATGTGTAGTTTCGAAGCAGTAAGCAAAACAAAAAGTTTAAGACTGGGATACTAAGTACTCATACGATCTCCTGATCTGTACTACCTGAATGACCCCAAATAGCATAAAATGAAGTCTTTTGTGAAGTTCATACGTGCATACACCCAATATTCCATGTCTTCGTATGCCATGTAAATGCGATTTTATCAAAGTTGTAGCCACTAGTTTTAAAATAGTTTTAAATGTCTCTAAAAAAAATGCAAAAAAGCGGGAAGCATCAAAGAAAATTTGTAAAAGAAACTCCGCTTTCGGTTTAGAAAAGAATTGTTTCATGCATTGACATAACATCCAGTAGTATTTCAGAAATTAGAGGTTTGGAGTTGCTAGTGGAATGCCATGGGACCCTTTTCCAATATCGGAAGTATCGAATGAAGATTGCAGACTGCGTACACATTACTTACCCCCTTATTATAGACCCCCGAAATTTTCGTAATTCGTAATTCGTAGCTACGCTACGAAAAACGAAAATTCCACATGCTGCAACCCTTGCGGAAACATGTGCAGCATTGCCAGCTATCAGTTGTTTTTCGAAGATAGCTGATTGAAGGCAAACAAAGTGGAAAGGAATTAAAAAAACACTCATCATGTGCTTGTTTATTGTAAAATTTGTTAATTTTACATATTTTGAGGAAAATTATGGATTCTGATGCAATAGCAGTTATAGCATCAGAGTAAGAGGGCGCTATGGCAATGGATTCACAAAGGTATGCGGAGCTGTCGGGCATAGTCACCATGGGCGCATCTATGTCGCCTCTGGTTGAATTGTGGAACCACAAGCCAGAACTCCTCCTATGCCTGAAGCTCTGGTTGTCAATCCAGTTAATGCAATAACAGCTTCTTCCAAAGCCATTGAAAACATGCACTTTGTTAGGTTCACCACCTGTTTCGATTGTTTCTGCCTTTGACCGCGCTTAGGGATTTTAACCCTTACTAAGCAGAATTCTCCTTTCCGTGTTGCAGTGAAAATCTACTATTTGAGGCCTCGGCGAGTTTAAAAATTCTGTCAACGAGAAACATTTCAACATTTCAACCATAGCCGCTGAAATTTTGGTAAGTTGGTGCCAGTATGCACGCAATTGTTTATAAGAATTTACTCGCCAGGTAGCGCTGGAGGCAGGCAATGAGTATTAAACAAGGTTGTGTTGGGGCGACAGCTGAGTTTTTCGCCGTGAAAAGCATTACGACAAAATTATGTGTTTGTTATTAAATATTCATACCAATATACAATACAAAGATATACATACTATCTGCGTAGAATTTGTTAGTGTAATTTTTTACTTATAGTATACAGCTAACACCGCCATGTTTAATACGCCTTTGAGGCAGGATTCTAGTTTGAGTAAAATTTTAAAAACAATTTATGTTCTTGCACCCATTTGATTTAAATTTAAATTTATTTCATATTACCACGATAAACCGAAATACTACATTCCTGTGCCATGTAGCGGGCTCTCTTCTTGGAGTCAGTAGAAATTAAAAAGGCTCCTATTTGAATTTAAACCAGCTACTATAATAAAATGGAAGCTAAAAGGACTTTAAAAAATTATGCAAATCGAAATAATAAAAACTAATTTAAAATTCAAAGCTTCTTTCAACTACAATTTGCACTGAATTATGAGCATTAGAGGTCTAAGTGCCAAGCGCTTAGAGCTCAAAGAAATTTTGGCTGAATTTTTAAGCGGCTAATTTTTTCTTATTGTCCACACTTTGTCGTGAAATTTGAAAGTTTGACAACCCTTGGCTGTTTCTCATAACCAAGTCAATCGTCAATTATGGTCATTTAAATGCAATGGAAAGAGTGAGTATTGACTGTCACTTGCTTTGTTAATTTATTTTAGTGCTCTTTCACTGTGTTTACAAATTTTAATAAGACTTTTTCAACCATTTCATTGCTTGTCTTTGCCTGAAGTGGAACGGCGTTAATAGCGAGTGAGAATTTATGTTTTTTTTTTTTGTATATTTCTTGGTTGCACTAATACGATTTGCTCGTTTTTTCTATCAATATCCGTCTCTAATTTTCTATCCAGCCAACTCTGCTATTTTCTGCTGGTATATGAGTGCTATAAAATATATTCATTTGAACGTAGATATGAATGCCTCAATTGGCAAACCGATTAACTCCACATATTCTATCTATATACCTACATATGTAAGGCAGATACATGTCAAAACCTTATGTCACTAAGAAAATAATTTTTTCCACACGCGTCAACGCTTTATTATTTAAAGTAAGGCAAAAGCATAAACACAAATGTGAGAGCATAATCTGCTGCATAAAGCACTCACTGGAAATTTTCGCCTGCAGGGTGTACAATTTGTTTTAGTTGAATTGCTCCCTAAAATACTCAGTTGTAATTAAGGTTCTTCGGTTTCTACCAGTTTTTTTTGGATATCTATGCGTGTTTTTTTTTTTAATCTTAATATTTCTGCCTATTCGAGCTCTGCTTCTTGATGTTGTGACATAAATGGAGAGATCTATACTTTTACTCCACCTCCGAAGAACCTTTTCTATGGCAGAAGTACACTCGGAGGCTTACCATTGTCTGTCGCGGGGCGACCGATATTTGAAAAAATATATATATTTTTTTTAATGTTGCTGGGACCAGAATTCCCACTATTCAGCTGACTTTGTTCCCTCTCCGATAATTCGTTTTTTTCCTTCTCAAGGTTCCCCTGCCCAAGGAACTATAGCGTGGACATCTACGGCTTCTTATAATAAAAACACTCTGTACTCACCAAGAAGCTCCTCAAACCATATCCATTCCGAAAGCTTATGAAGAGTGTGGAAAAAGTGCAACCCAAGCTGCTCGAATCAGAGCAGCAGGTGTTGCGATGATTCCACCTCATCGTGCTCCATGCAGTTGATGCAACAGAGGTCGTAGATGATATTAAGCCTTATTAGGACTCCCACCAGTAGCGAGAGGTATACCTTGCTTAGTCCCAAGACGGCCACCGGTCTACACGTGGACATAAGGATTTTGCCATCTTGCATTCCAGGGTCTTCGCCCAGTGCCCGCTGAGCTGAACAAACGCCCGTCTGCCCAGGAGTAGACCACAGAAGGTCAGTGGAGCACCTAGACTTTATCTACTCCTCCATTTTCGCATAGCAATTCGATGCGTTCGACAGGGAGGTCAAGCATTATTTCATCGTTCTCGAACAAACCACCAGATAGCCAAAAGCCTTGATAGCTGCTTGGCAGTCGAAATAGATATTCGTCTCCTTTAAAGGCGTCACACTAGTCAACAACCAATCCGAAGCCTCCTGTATTGCGGCTATCTCTGCCAGGTTGATAGGGAGTTCATCATTGTAGACACCTCCTACCTTCCCATTGAGCTTCGATCCATACGTACATAAATACGTTTACATGACCCCGATTTCAGATACTGCGCCCCTGCCAATCCTCCCTCGCTGGGATATGTGTGCGGTGAAGGACCTCTTCGGGCCCAAACTCAGCGTGCAGTGTTCTGTTCATTTTTTACTTTAATACTTTTTTATTGATTTGGAGGAGTCATTGAAGGACCTCAACGAAATAATGACTAAACGCTTGCATGTATCCATGTCAAACCACAAAAGTATTTTTTGTCTAGAGAAAAGTTACCTTTGTTTTTGGTCACTTGATAATCGGTTGTGCTATTTTCGCGGTTAGAATTCGATATGGATCTATCTAAAAAATTAAAAAGAAAATACGCTAGTTTACTTTCTCGCCAACAAAATCTTCGTGCCTACTCTTTGTCGCCCATAGTAAAGTTGGTAATTTTTTTGCCACTCGGAATATTTTTCACTTTCTTTTCCTTTTCTTTTGTGTAATAGTGCTGACACTGAGCATTCGCTGTATTTTTGCTCTTAGTGAAAAATTCTAGTCTACTTTTGTGTGTTGTCGACAAGTGTTACTCATGGTTGTACGCTTTCTGTGATTTTTTTCTTAGCAATTTATACTTTTATTGCAATTTTTTAGTTTATTTTTGAGTTTCCCAACTTTTGTTTTTCTACTGCTTTTTTTTTCTTGCAAACACTATTGCTTTCGCTTTTCATCCAAAACGTGACTACGAAAGTTTTCATTTATTTTATTCGTTTTGATTTTCTTTGCACTTTTCGACGCTTACCATTTGGTTTGGCTTGAAGCTTCCATAAAAAAAGGGGACCCAGACATGTACGTTTTCAATTTGCATATCATTGGCAGTGATTGGGGGCTGAAAATCGTGCATAGTAGAGGGAATACTTTTAGCGCTAAATGAATGGGATTTTTGCCACAAAAGTATTTTTAAAGTTAAATTTCAAAAACGTTTCCCTTTTTTCTATTTCGTATCTATCTTTTACGAGCTTGTAAAATCATGGTTTATTACTAATTTTATATGAATATTATCTGTGAAGGCAGAAGCAAAAGAAAATGACATTTAATTTTATTATTAGAAATTTGTTTGCTCGCTGCCTTCACTCTTGGCAGTGTCAAAAGTATGTAATTTAATTTCCACTCCTGCTAGTTTCTTATTGTTTTAAGTGGCTACTTGAGTGTGCCAAGTTTCCAAACCACCAGCCACTTAACAGTTCAATAACCTCAACCGGCTAGTTAGTATATAAGTAAATATATTAACGCAGACCATTGCCGGCGTCGCTGCCACTCAGTGTCAACGTCAGCGTACAGAAAAACAAACAAAAACGTTGCACCGCAAATCTGCTTCCCTGCTGCCACCCCGATAGGCATCTGTGTCTAATTTATTTAACACTTTTTTCTTGCAGCACTTTTTACCGACAAAACATATGCGCATATTTATTTATTAGGTTATATATTTAAGCATTGTAGATTTACTATGGCACCTAGCCAGCCGCTGCCAGAGCGTATACGTTACCTTTTCGCTATCAAAGCCTAAACAGCTGTGTGTGTGGTGCTAGCAGATAGCACTTGCAAGCCTATGGATAATTACGCTCGAATGCGCACGGATCCAGACTGTTTCCTCCATCCAATAGCAATAAGTATTTCCCCTCTCACAATGCCATTATGTGCCTTTTGATATTTACCCTACCCTTAAATTCGATTACCACCCCACCCATCTAATGATTGTGTGCCGGTCGAGTAGCAATTAAGCGCTTCCCAACTATTGCATGTTGCTGCGTTGATGATGATGATATTGAAGTGGCACCCACTCCAGCTGATTGAATGTAGCTACCTACATATATATATACATAGAAACAAAAGGACGAAATACTTATAATTGCAAAGTGGGTCGAAAAAAGGAGCGATACTCAAAGGTTTGTTGTGGTTGTTGCTCGTAGTTGACCTAGTTTTTCTCCGCCATTTTTGGCGTTGTGAAAGGAAATACCACAGCGCTTTAACATTCAAGTCAATTATTTTTGCGAGCTATTTCGAGGCGGTTGGGAGCTTAATTTAGTCAGGAAAAAATTGATAAAATCGCTTTTGCTTTGTATTGTTTGCAAAGGAGATGGAGTGTTGCATACGCATTTTCTTTGGAAAAACAGCACTTATGTCATTTTGTAAGTGTAAAACTCACAAAAAATACACTACGCAGTAAGTGCATTTTAGTGCATAAAATCGTCAATTTAAAGTAGTTTTAAAATTATAAAGTAAACTTTTTCCGAAATATTTAACTTACTCTCAAGCGAATTTTTACATCCATACTTAGCAATATTTAATTTCCACTTAGCTCGCACATTGCCAGCTATTACAGCAGACAAATTATTATAAACTATTAAAGCTTTGGCTGGCGCCCCAAATGTTCAAAACTTTTTCAAATTTATACAAAGTAAATGCGCATAAAAGCATTTCAATGGCAAAGGATAAAATCAAATAGCTTTTGTTTGCGAATTGTATGGTAATATGATAGAAAATTCAACCCAAACTCAATTACACATGTGCGAAAATGGTGGCACACCTATCTTAGAAAATGCATTATCTGCAGATTTATATAAAGCACAAGATTCCATCGCGAAATTATATTTAAATTAAAACTTAAAAAAGATATACTAAAAAAAGTAAAAATACCCACTCATGCTGATATATCCGTAGTTGCGTATGTAACATATATGCACCGTAGCACCATACGCAGTTATCTAGCACGTGTACTCGCATGAGTCAGTCATATGTTATGTATTTTTTTACATTTGGGTGACACACTAAATTTGTTCATTTTGGCAAGAAGAAGGGTTTCGCCGTTTAATTTTAACATTTTGAAGTACCTTAAATTATTAAAATTCAAAAAAATTTTAAATTGCAAAAAGTACAAAATAGCTGCGGCAGATATTCTCTTGAAACTTCACAGATATGTTGTATTCGATGCCAACGTCCATTGCCTTTAATATGAACATTCTATTTCAAAACTTCCCAAAGTTTAAAAAAAAAAAAAAAACAATTATGATTTTTGTTAGTGACGATGAAAAATTTAGTAATTTCGGTACTTCTTCACCTAAGTAAACGTTTTAAGGCTAAAACTGTTCAAATACTTGTTTTATTCTTTATTGCACTGGTTTCTGGAACTCCATTGATTGAAATAAATGCAAGAATAATGCCATGGCATTTTTTGTCTGCGAGAGAATGGAGTGACACTAAGAAAAACGACTCGTGACATTTGCTACAATGAAAAAATACTTTCATCAGAATTCATAAAAAACTTTACCGTGTGCATGCGATCAACTCTCTGAAACATTAGGATTGAGAAAAAACATAATATTTCAAACTCCTATAAAAATAGTTAGAAGAATCAGACTTTGAAAAGGTTTCTCATTAACTTCATTTTCCGTTCTGAGGTGGTGTAAAATGATAAGTCCCACCACTTGTATAACAACACCAAGGCGCACACCAGAAATTGAAGGAGAAGTTCGTCCAAACGCTTAGAAGAAACTCACCACACTTGATCCTACCACACCTAAATTCACCACACATTCCCTCACCACAACTGAACCTATCACACACATTCTCAACACACCTCACCTATATTCGCCACACCTGATTCTACCACACCTAAATTTACCACAACTTCACGCACCACAACTGAACTCATAATTTTAATTCTCACTTAAACTCACCACACCTGAACCTACTACACCTAAATTCACTAGACCATGACTCACCACAACTGAACTCATCATACCCATTTTCACCACACCTCGGTTCAAGTCACCACAACCCACCTCACCTCAATTTGGGAACTTTTCGGGATTTTAGAGATTCTCGGAATCCTCGGGACTAAATTAGGATTTGCAGAAGTAGGGATAAAGACAGATAAGACATAAAATATAGCCCTGAGCTAATAATATTGTATTATTTAACTAGCTGGTCGTTTTATTCACAATTTCAAGCCAATGAACTACATACATATGTGTGTGCATTTGTATATTGATTAAAAGATAAAGTAGTTATGTAATGTTAGCTTCACTTCTCCAGTGCTGCCCTGGGGCACTTACGTTTTACATTCTTTCTAGTTTGCGTCCACGAACTACTCGGAGGAAAACTCGATCTAATTAGTCCTTTCCTTGAAATTTCAAAGTCATTTAAAAAAATATTCTGACGTCAGGGAGAAATTTTAAAAATGCAGTTTTACTATGTTTAACATATAAGTTGTGTTTTTTTACAAATTATCCAGTAACTTGCCAGTAACTCTCCAGTAACTTTATTTCTAAGAATTCGCTCTCATAGAAAAAATTTGCAAAAAAGTACGCGAACGCTTTTCCAGTAATAATTTGCAAGTTTCATGAACAGCTGATAAATTGGTGGTTTATTCGCAGCATATTCCCAATAAAACGATATATTTTATATTTAAAACTTTTACTGGATTTTACTGGAAATGAGTAAAAAAACGCAACTATAGTTTCGTAAACATATTGATTTTGTCCCAGAATGTTATAGACAGGTTTTTATTAGGTACCGAGAACAAAAGGTATGATCGAAAGTAAATGTCGTACTCGTAGCTTTGTTCACATTAACGCTTCAAACACAAAAACGAAATGAGAACAAAATTTTGGCGAACGTTCTCATTGCGAATTAAATAAGAAAAAACCCTATGGAATGTTCCCAAAAAGAACAAAGTGCGAACAATACTTTAGAAAAGATTTATAAGAGAACACAGTGGGAACAAAAGTCTATGGCACATTTTGGCAAAGAACAAAACGGGAACAAAAGTATAAAGAACTTTCTATCGAGGAACCATTTGGAAACTAAAGTCACAGGAACTTTTTCACAGAGAACGGAACGGGAACAAATCATCTCTGAACTATTCGCGAAGAAAGAAAGGGAGAACAAAATTTGTCTGATGGGGTTCATTTAGTTTGTAGTGTTTGAATTTTAAAATTAAGCAAAAAATAATTGATGCATAATTATGCCAATAAAGTCAATGAAAGGCTTAAAACACGAACTTTTCTTGCACAGAAAATGAAAAATTTCTCCATAAATTGGCAGTTCACCCTAATGATAAACGTTCTGGCAGTTAAATTAACAATCGTGATTCTCACTGAAACGATTTTTAATCCCAATACGCAGATGCCTCTCTCATTCTTAACGTTAAATTCTCAAACGTGCTCTCGTTTTTTTCTCTAGCAGAACCAGGGCATATTTATCAAGGTGGAAGTGACAACTAGCTCGAACTCTCTTGTAGCTAGTTATAATGTCAAAAAGCTTTAAACAAACCAGTTAACGCTATGAGGTCCGCGTGCTAAATATGTTTTTTACAAATTAGCATAAATTGAACCTCATCATGGTGAGATTATACCAGGTGTAGTAATAAGAGCGAGATGAAAGATTTGACCCTATCTTATTTGTTTGAAAATCTGCCTTTAAAAATTTGTATAAAATAGCCGCATGTCAGGAAAATAATGCGAGAAAGCTTTTTTATTACTTCACCTGCTTATACGTGTACTAATTTTAGGGATTCCCAGCAAAAAATCGGTAATCGCCTTTAGTAGTAACGTGTTCTAGAAGGCATAGCGTTATAATGCCTTCGAATTGTTTCGCTTCTTTTACGCATTGCCGGTAATGCAAAGTAGAATGTCCTACAATATTTTATTTATGTATTTCGCTTCTGTGTTTCATTTCGGGGAATGCAAAGTAGAATGCTGCATCGTAGTCAGCTGAAAAATATTTAGAATAAATATCCAAAAATTCTTTTTCTACCAGTACTTTCTGTGGAAATTTGTCTCGCATAAAAATCATGTTTTGCTTTGTTCAATTTGCAGCGAAGTTCAAGTCAGTTCAGTCAATGACGTGAAGTACAAGAGTGAGGAAGTACAATTTTAAGCTTAATTAAATATGCATGTATGTTCATACCGATTTTTAAGTGAAATCTAAATACATTATTGTATACATATCGTGTAAACCTGCTAAATCCGTTTTTTGGAAAAATTGACCTTTTGATGCAGTTCGAAGAAGTAGGCGATTCCGCAGTTGGCAAGCAAAAAAATACGTCAATATAAAAATATAATTGTCAAAAATTGTTTGATGAGTAAAGCTGCTAAGTACAATTAGTTCAAATTCAACTGCTAAATCCAACATATTGTGCTTCTGTCGCTCGATTATTGTTCTATCTTAGAGTATTACTTTATGCGTTTAAGCCAAGGTAATAGCCAGCGAATAAGCTTTAATTTTTTATATCTCAAGGAAATTATTGTTACTTGTGGAACGAAACAGAAGGAAGATTAAATGCAGAAGAGTTTTCCATCGTGTGGGTAGATTTGATAGAAAACAAGTAATTTTTAGCAAAACAAAAACCGACTTCAACTCCCATATAAAAAAAATATCTCATGATCCACTGATCGGATCTCAACCAGATTAGTATGGGACAACCTCCGAGACACTACCTTTCCGATGCAAAACGAATTATCAAAATCGGTTGACGTGGTCCAAAGTTATGCGGTAACATACATAAAAAAAAAAAAATATATTCCGACGAACTGATAACCTCCTCCTTTTTTGGAAGTCGGTTAAAAATGTAGTAGTGGCTAATGCTTTGTTATCCACAGCTATAAATAACAATATTATTATTGAGCAAAAGTTTCTTGAAGTAGGCCATACCCAAATGGAAGCTGATTGTATCCATTCCACTATCGAACGATCGCTTAAGAAAAGAGATATCCATGTTCCTGCAGAATACATTGAAGTATGTAGATCAGCTAGAAAAAATCCAAAACCATATGACGCAACTTATCTTAGTTACACGTTTTTTGAAAGCTTTAACACAGTTCAATTCTTTAATAGCATTCGTCCCGGTCGCGGCAAAGATGCTGCTAAAGTAACTGATATACGAGCCCTACGGTATACACCAAGTGGCAACATACATTTCAAACTAAGATTCTCCAATGAATGGGAAGTAATACCGCAAAGAAAATCCTCAGTAGCTGTTTCCTTGCCGTTTTCTCAACCTTCCGAATTTATACGAGAGTAAACGTACGATTGCTCGCAGAAAGTATGAGATCTCCAGTGTTTCAAACGATTACTTCCTGAAGATTACCACGCCTACTATAAAAATTTAAATCATGATTGAATAATATGTATCATACGTTCTGGCATTATTGAGTTCCTACTCAAATTATCTTATATATGGTCTTTGTACTATTAATTTGAGAGAGAAATACTTCACGTATAGTTACTAATATATGTTTTATAAACTGCCTATTTTTGTTGCAATAAACGGAAGAATAAATTTGTTATATTTTTTATATATATATATAATTGTTTTTATCTATGGAACCCTATTTTAATTAACATTTAAATTGAGCTCGTAATCACAAAAAATAAAATAGAAACAATTTTATTCATACAAAAACCTGCTAAATCCACTTCAATTTTGAAAATACAAAAACTAAAACCTGCTAAGTTAGAAATTCGCCAATAAAACCATAAAAACGTAATTTTCTTCATTCGTTCTGGATTAGGGCCATAGAACGTCGCGCGATTAAAAAACTATGTAGGATTTACCCATTAGACTAAGAGTTAAAGATATGTTTAGTTTTTTGCCTCTACAGTAAAGTATGTTTTTTGGTCGTTAGCAGGTTTACACTCTAAGGCGACGATATGTATGTATAAAAACTGATTTAGTAAAATTTTAATTAACTTTAATCTTTTAAGACATTTTCTGATTTCTATTTATTATAAATAAGTATCTACTTATCTAGGCACTCTACATTAGTTTCTCTGTAAGGCATTCTTTGTTCGCTTCTCTGGATTCTGTTTATCCATGCGTTCTCCCTTCATTTGAAGGTAATGCTGTGGGTAAGGGATTACCGCCAATGACATGCCCATGTTAAAATAATGCCTTCTTGAACGATTCCCATCGCCTAGCTCGTTTTCACTTTCGCTTCTGTGGTAATCGTATTTTTTGCTGGGTTACTTCAATATTACCTTCAAAGAATTTTAGCTGCATTGGCATCTTATATGCACATTTATGAACATATGGACAGAAAAGAATACCTCATAAAGGAAACCACGTCATTAAATGNCGATTCCCATCGCCTAGCTCGTTTTCACTTTCGCTTCTGTGGTAATCGTATTTTTTGCTGGGTTACTTCAATATTACCTTCAAAGAATTTTAGCTGCATTGGCATCTTATATGCACATTTATGAACATATGGACAGAAAAGAATACCTCATAAAGGAAACCACGTCATTAAATGAAATAAATGTTTTATGAAACTATTTTAAACATTTTTTTGTTTCTATTCGTCCAATATTTTTGCGCGTTTTGTTAAATATTTACTTCTAAAAAACATCTCTACTTATAAAAAACGATTTAATGTTTTCTTCTACATACGTATGTATATCAGTGTAAATTTAGGTCCTGACGTGGTTATGGCTGCATAATATTGTAGAAAATGCTCTTACTCAGTTCTGAAATTCCGTGGCTTCAGGCAATCAAGTCTTCTAACTTCGCAACTAGGCGCCTTAAAGTATCGCACCACTTTCCACACAATACAGCGATCGTAGTTCCTGCTCCTTTTCATTTTTGTATATGTATGTATCTACAAACGCATGTGGCCGAAAAACAAAAAAAAAATTCACACAATTCAAAACTATCTCAAAGCACAATTGTTATTCATCATTTGACATTATAGTCGGTGTTCAAAAGAGAAAAATGTTAAAATCACTTCTATTTACCTTGTTTAATATGCCTTGAGCAGAACGTTCCCTGAACGTTTGTTCTTATTAGAACCTGCTTGAAAACATTCTCGATACTTTCTTTTGTTATTTCGTTCGCATTGGAAACGTTTCCCAAAATCTTTTCCTCATCCTGTTCTTCTTGAAAACGTTCCCGAGAGTTTTGTTCTCATTTTATACTTTACGGAAACGTTCCGCACATTTTGTTCCCGTTCAAATTGTCTCAATACTTTTGTTCCCATTTGGCTCTTTTGTGGGAACGTGTGACTCGGAAGCTCATGATCTAATTGAACCTATAAACGAGAGATATTCTAAGATTTTGAGACGTAGACTGAGAACTTTACACAATTTTTTGAATGGCCACGAACTTATGTTTGTCCAGTTTTTAAATTATGCAAAACCCACATTTCCAGTTTTTAAAGCACAAAAAAAGTAAATTGGGTATACTTTTTCTATAAGCAAATTTTAAGCGAAAAGGTCAAACAGTTTTTACATAAGTTCAAGATCTATTTATAGCAGGTGTCATGTGCCTTGAACACTAATAAAAAATTGCAACTGGTCTTCCTGAGTATTAGCTTTTTTAAGGCCCTGGGATTACACATGGATAGTGACATTTATATATTTGAGTAGGGTAAAGAATGTTCAAACTTTTGCACACCGTCATCTACATATGTATTCCCAGTGGGAAAAGCTAATGTCCTGGAATGCAAAAAGTAATGGACAGCCTTTATAACCTACGCACGTCGCTTTACGAAACTATAAATAGAATCTATAAATGGAAAAAATTATAAAAAATTAAAGCTTGTAATAAAGTCCGTGCCACAGGTTTTGAGCACGGCAGTGGGCTACAGCAGCTGCTGAGATAACGTGCAAAAAAACATACTTGAGTTAGTTTTAAAACTTTTTGTTTTGTTTGTCGCTTAAAAAAATCGAACTTTGTGGCGCTAAAATTCGGATAAAGTCAAATTTTTCTAGAAAAACTCGAAGTTCATCTTAATTTGCAAAAAAGCAATTCTGCAACTTTCTTCTTTCTGACTAAATTTGGCATCACTGTATGTGGCACCATATTTGTCTTAGGCATGCATGTCAATAAAATACCTTGACGTTTTTTCGATCTGATGCAACGAAATGTTGCCTCGATGAATCGTATATAAAAATCGATATTTTCGATGCAGCGAATAAATTATAAATTTTCAAGAAAATGGAACAATCGGAACTTCGATAAATGTGGCGACGTGCAATAATGTCAGTGACATTAATACAGAGGCCAAAAGTGAAATAATGTTAATTGACATTAAGTCACTTTGGAATCGATTCACCTTCTAGAAGTGAAATATGTAATATAAAAAAAAAAATTATTATTTAGACTTAAATTCACAAAATGCTAGTGCGTTTGTGTCATCGAAAATATGGCTCCCTTTTCAATTGTGCATTAATGTCAGTGACATTAATTCCATTGACATTATTACGCGTCACCATTAATAACGCTGTGCGACACTAAAAAATACCTGGGAAGTTAAGCATATTTTCTGGTTAAGTATATTTTCTGTTTATGAAAACAAAATTTTTGTAAAAATATTATTTTTCACTACATTATTCAAAAATGTTTTGTTGACCGTTTTTTTTTTTAATTTGACATTTTTTATGATACCGAGAGCCGGATCAAATAGCCAGGAAAAACGTTATAATTAAGTATTAGTTCACAGGGAAATGCATTTATTAAAATTGCGTTTTTAGTTTTTCACGCTGACGTCAGTAATTTAAAAATGATTTAAAAAATTCAATATAATGTGCTTAGAGAAGAAGTATGGGTACCAAATTAAAAAAGAAATTCTGTAAAATTTAAACAGATTCAATTTTTGGTGCAGAAGGACTGGTAAGTATTGATAATGTCCTCTGAAAATTTATCCTTGGAGTTTTGTAATATTTGTTTTAGAAAAATATATATATATATTATATAACTCGATACCAAAATTTTGCAAAAAAAAAAATTCCAGAATGCAAAAAATTTAAATTTTTTTTTTATTCTAAAGGAAATTTCCTCTTTCATTTGGTACCCATATTTCTATTCAACATTGCATTGAATTTTTGGAATAAATCATACCTTTGCAATTAGAAAGTCCTTTAAAATAAATCCTGATGTCAGAGAGAAAAAAACCGCAAAAACCTATTTATTTATTATTTATTTTATGGTAGGGGAGATTGAAGTAATTTTTCCGATTTAAGTTGTTGAAAATTAATGAATATCTAATTCCCGGGACTATCCCGGGATCCCGAGATTGTGATAACGACATCCCGCAAATCCCTAATAAGTATGTAACGTAAAGTATGTAGAAATTTCTTTTGTCTGTGTAAAGCAATAAAAATAAATAAAATCACTTTATACGACCAAAAAAATTAGTTTCAACATGCTACATTTGCTAAATTTTTGGATTTTTTTTAACATTTTTTAGATATTAAAAAAAATACTTATTTGTATTTATTTTTGGTTGTGAAGCTAAGAAGTGTAGTTAATCACATTAGTATAAGTTGGACTGAATCTCTTTTTTGATTTGAGAGTGAATAATAATTACAAACAAACTTTTAAAATTTCAGTAAACAGTTTTTTTTTTGAAAATTCAGAAAAACTCGAATTTAATCGATTTTGCACAACCAAATTTCGAATCGAATAAGCGAATGGTTGGCGAATGTTTGAAATTCGGAAAAAAACGAATTTCAACTCCCTACCTACTACCCATCCCTAAACTACACATCATCCGCTCGCTTACATTGCGATGCAGCTTTTCGTTCAACCGTAGTTGTAAATCTTTTCTTGGTGGAAAAGAAGTAATGCATTCCCATTTTCTCACTGGGTTCATACTAGGAGACAAACATACGTTTGTAGAAGTACAAAAAAAAGCTTTTCGATATCTTTCACTATAAATACATAATAAATAATATGTATGCCTAAGCATTACCAGCTACTTTAATTTTTACGCTCAATTTGCAAAAATTTTATTAAGCAACACATTACTTAGCGAAAATGTCTAAAAGGCGAAATCTGCATCATCTGGTGTGGGTAATAAAATTTCAGTAGCACATAAATACATATGAAGCACTTGTCATGGCCTTGATGAAGTCAAACTGCTTCCACTATTTCCATATGTAGCTACTTTATGCCTGAAAGTGACACGTGATATGTGAAAACGCTTGCCATTTATATTATTACATTTATTTCTTTATATGTATGCTTACTTCATTTCACATCCAATTCCCGTGTAGCTGTGACATTTGATGAAGTTTTAATATCAACATATTTTTATGTAGGTACAGCAAAGTATGCAAGTAACGAAGCATATTGCAAGGCGGTCATACTGGCAAGGTCAAATGATGTGAAAAAAATATAGTAATGGGATTAGGAAAAATTATACAACTAAAGTAAAGACGCAAAACAAAAGAAAATTAAGTGAAATAACAACTTTTGTGGGCAGCATGCAATAGATGTGTAAACAAAATTATTCATATGCGCGGCTATATATATTTGTATGTATGTAAATACATTCCAAGGAAGGTAAAGACGGGAAATAATACAACTTTCGTAAATGAAGTTGATGGTGATGGGAGTTTAGTACGCAAGTTGCTATGGTAAATAGTTACGTTGTGAATGGCGGCCGAACAAAAAAAAAAACCAGTAATAACATATTTTTCAAGGGAGCCATGTTATGGCTACTATTTAGAAGAAGAGCGGCCATGAAAAACAAATGGAATCGAAAAAACGATACTTTGCCAAACTTATTTAAATCCATCCCTGGAGACAATGTAAAACTTTTTAAAATTTTTTGTGATAAGAGATATGTAGCTCTACTTGCAAAGTTTCGAAAGTTTTATTGGGACTACGCTACAGTCGAAGTGTAGCACACTAGTGATATTATTGCACAGAAGTCAACACATTCTTGTGTGTGGAACTGTGCAGCGACAGCGATTGATTGAGTGAAACTTGTAGTCTGTAGATTCTTTAAGCTGCTGCATGGTCCCAGCAAAAATTCTATTGGTGGTAGTTACACAAGAGTGCAACCCCTTGTTACTATTATTAGTATTACGGGGTCCGAGGGACCAAAGGTAGATTTATATCGCAACAAAAGGTTGCGGTATCTATCTAAAGAAGGTGTCTATTTGGCACATCCGTAAACTGGGAATAATAATAAACCCACTGAAGGAGCTTCCATATAACGGATGAACCCAATTTATTTTTATATGGACGAAAACCGCAAAACCTGCGACAAAAAAAAATCTAAAGAATGGTAGTATTACGCCACTTGAAACTTGCACATTATTGCACTAAAATTGAAATGGCTATAAAATTGTAAACTCAAACAAATTCTAACACCTCTGAGAAAAAAATTGGAAATTTGTTTTTTAAGATTTCTTAAAAGGTTTTAAACTTAATGGCCTTATTCATAGAAAATAAATTAGGTTTAAAGAGCTCTATAAAGTTACGTTTTCATAAAGCATTTATATAGCATTTATATATATAATAATATTTTTTATGAATTTGGTTGTTAGCGAACGAAGTCTATTTTAATTGAAAACTATTAACCCTTGACTATTATGCTTAAAATAACAATTATGACTACTGATGTTGGTCTGTGAGATCGCATAAATTTTATTGTTAAGCAATAAATATATCGCACATAATCTTCAACGGTGTCACAACTTAAAATTACACGTTCGTAGATCGCTTCGTCAATAATTGTTTGTAGTGAAATGATTACCCTTTTGACTTTAACAAAAGAATAACAGCTTCGAAATTGTTTTTAATTTACACAAATTTAATTTAAATTATATTAGTAATATTTTTAAACCTTATTTTAAGAAAAAAAAAACAAAATAGCAAAAAATTGATTCATATATTTAAAGCGAAAAAAGCGGTTTAAAAGTAAAAATACTTAATTTTTGCAAGAGTACATAAAAAATTTGGTAACTTTCACAACTAGACTAGAAACTAGGGAATGTTTTTAGTAAGGAATTTTTCTTTACTTAAAAAAAAATTTTGAATGTACAATAAATTTTCTTTTAAGTTACAGCGATTGTTACCAATTTTAATACTGGTCGAAATTCCTGCTAAATTCCCCGACAGATATAGTTTGATAGTTAGGAGATACTAAAAAACCAATCGAGAAATAGTTACGTAAATGCTGATGTTGGTCTCACAGGTAACGCGCAAGTAATTAAAATGCGACTACCACCGCACTTCCTACCACACACCTTTGCACGCTACCGGAAATAACCTATTGCTGACTCGGTTTAAGCTATTCGCAGTATGAAATTTATTGAAGCGTACACGAAATATTTATTTTAATCTAAAAATGTTGTCGTGGTCTAAAAAAATTAAAAATTGATTGTTTTCCAGAAGGACTCTATATTTCTGCTCGGAAAGCTACAGGGGCATTACCTACAAGCAATGCACATTTTTAAATTATTCTGTACACTCTATATCTCCTATACCATTGTTTGTTCAGACACAAGCTTTTGCGATATAACTCCTTTATGTAGGCGGCCAAAAACCGTTAAATTGTGTTACTCGTTTACCTATCGATCATACACAGTAGTGAAAATCATTTAGAATGGCTTTATCAGGTATATCTTCCATATCATTGATTGTTCAGATATGAGTTGTTTAGGTACATAAATCTTCTACTATCTATGCATAGCCGAAGACGGCACTGCCCCTACTTGTTTTGTGTCATTCCGAACCGAAAAATGGATATAAAGCCAAATAAGAAGAAAATCACTTCACTAAATATCAAGAAATAGCAAATGAAAGTAAATCCTCCCCCTTCGCCCTCTCCCACGCATGGTCGATAGTGATCATTTACCAGGGCCCATTCCCCTAAATGACCACATTATTTATGACTCTTTTGTATTGATAAATATATCAACTACTTACATCAATAAAATATCGATAACAACACTTAAAAAGTATATAAATATTATACATACAACATATCAATAAAGATGACAGTTATCATTGTGGTTCAACAATTTCCTCATTGAACTAACGTGTCGAAAAATTTTTCAATAAAAAGGTGGGTAAAATCGATAGCGATATCGATTAATACTTAGATGAAATAATAAAATATTTGCTATTTAGTGTAAATCACCTTTATGGCGTTTTCTGTTGTACCGAAAAATGTTGCCTCCTCAGTGCCCTCTACGCACAAATACTAAGGAAAGGGCAATAAGAAGGCAAGATTTTTTTAGAAAAGAAAACGACATGATGCGCCGTTAGATTTGTGTTGGCTTAACTCCTCCATATTATCCGATTATTCCAGGCATAAGAACTCTTTATTTAAGTCTGTCATATTGATAAAGTATACGAAAACAAGCACTGTTTGATAACAATCAAATATTCCAGAAACGTTTTATGCTTTAAATAAATAATAAAAGCCTCCTCCTAGTTTGAAACGAATGACTTAGTGTTAGTAGACCCAAGGGATTAGAACTGTCCATAAAAATTGCGCGCCTAATCCACTACTCAAATATTTAACTCAATTTTGCTGATGCGAATTTATGCTGTGAATATATTTTATTTATATTTACATTCTGCATTGCATTAAAAGTCCTAGGCCTTTAACGTATAAATACTTTTGGCCACCCCACAATTTATTGATTTCACTTGCTCGCTAGCTTTGCGATAGATTAAGCGAACATTGACCTCATCCAACTGGTTATTTGGTAAGCAGCCGTGGGATATAAAAAAAGTAACACACTGAAATCTGTGTAAGTACATATTTACCAACATATTTTTCCGTTGTGATAAAATATTTGTTAGATTTATTTTTCTATACTTATTTGCAGCCGCTTTACTGCCTTGTGACAGTTGAAAAGGATACTTTAGTATTTGACAGCGTGGAAAATAGGTTTTGTATTTTTGAAAAGAAGAAATCCGCATAAATAAACAACTGCAAAAAGAAGAGAAGGAAATAGTTGGAAAATGTTTAGACATTAAAGAAGAAATTAAATAAAACCAAATTAAACTAAATTAAATTAAAAATAAAATAAAATCAAATCAAATCAAATCAAATAAAATAAAATAAAATAAGATAAAAAAAAATAAAAAAAAATAAAATAAAATAAAATAGAATAAAATAAAATAAAATAAATTAAAATAAAATAAAATAAAATAGAATAAAATAAAATAAAATAAATTAAAATAAAATAAAATAAAATAGAATAAAATAAAATAAAATAAATTAAAATAAAATAAAATAAAATAGAATAAAATAAAATAAAATAAATTAAAATAAAATAAAATAAAATAGAATAAAATAAAATAAAATAAATTAAAATAAAATAAAATAAAATAGAATAAAATAAAATAAAATAAATTAAAATAAAATAAAATAAAATAGAATAAAATAAAATAAAATAAATTAAAATAAAATAAAATAAAATAGAATAAAATAAAATAAAATAAATTAAAATAAAATAAAATAAAATAGAATAAAATAAAATAAAATAAATTAAAATAAAATAAAATAAAATAGAATAAAATAAAATAAAATAAATTAAAATAAAATAAAATAAAATAGAATAAAATAAAATAAAATAAATTAAAATAAAATAAAATAAAATAGAATAAAATAAAATAAAATAAATTAAAATAAAATAAAATAAAATAGAATAAAATAAAATAAAATAAATTAAAATAAAATAAAATAAAATAGAATAAAATAAAATAAAATAAATTAAAATAAAATAAAATAAAATAGAATAAAATAAAATAAAATAAATTAAAATAAAATAAAATAAAATAGAATAAAATAAAATAAAATAAATTAAAATAAAATAAAATAAAATAGAATAAAATAAAATAAAATAAATTAAAATAAAATAAAATAAAATAGAATAAAATAAAATAAAATAAATTAAAATAAAATAAAATAAAATAGAATAAAATAAAATAAAATAAATTAAAATAAAATAAAATAAAATAGAATAAAATAAAATAAAATAAATTAAAATAAAATAAAATAAAATAGAATAAAATAAAATAAAATAAATTAAAATAAAATAAAATAAAATAGAATAAAATAAAATAAAATAAATTAAAATAAAATAAAATAAAATAGAATAAAATAAAATAAAATAAATTAAAATAAAATAAAATAAAATAGAATAAAATAAAATAAAATAAATTAAAATAAAATAAAATAAAATAGAATAAAATAAAATAAAATAAATTAAAATAAAATAAAATAAAATAGAATAAAATAAAATAAAATAAATTAAAATAAAATAAAATAAAATAGAATAAAATAAAATAAAATAAATTAAAATAAAATAAAATAAAATAGAATAAAATAAAATAAAATAAATTAAAATAAAATAAAATAAAATAGAATAAAATAAAATAAAATAAATTAAAATAAAATAAAATAAAATAGAATAAAATAAAATAAAATAAATTAAAATAAAATAAAATAAAATAGAATAAAATAAAATAAAATAAATTAAAATAAAATAAAATAAAATAGAATAAAATAAAATAAAATAAATTAAAATAAAATAAAATAAAATAGAATAAAATAAAATAAAATAAATTAAAATAAAATAAAATAAAATAGAATAAAATAAAATAAAATAAATTAAAATAAAATAAAATAAAATAGAATAAAATAAAATAAAATAAATTAAAATAAAATAAAATAAAATAGAATAAAATAAAATAAAATAAATTAAAATAAAATAAAATAAAATAGAATAAAATAAAATAAAATAAATTAAAATAAAATAAAATAAAATAGAATAAAATAAAATAAAATAAATTAAAATAAAATAAAATAAAATAGAATAAAATAAAATAAAATAAATTAAAATAAAATAAAATAAAATAGAATAAAATAAAATAAAATAAATTAAAATAAAATAAAATAAAATAGAATAAAATAAAATAAAATAAATTAAAATAAAATAAAATAAAATAGAATAAAATAAAATAAAATAAATTAAAATAAAATAAAATAAAATAGAATAAAATAAAATAAAATAAATTAAAATAAAATAAAATAAAATAGAATAAAATAAAATAAAATAAATTAAAATAAAATAAAATAAAATAGAATAAAATAAAATAAAATAAATTAAAATAAAATAAAATAAAATAGAATAAAATAAAATAAAATAAATTAAAATAAAATAAAATAAAATAGAATAAAATAAAATAAAATAAATTAAAATAAAATAAAATAAAATAGAATAAAATAAAATAAAATAAATTAAAATAAAATAAAATAAAATAGAATAAAATAAAATAAAATAAATTAAAATAAAATAAAATAAAATAGAATAAAATAAAATAAAATAAATTAAAATAAAATAAAATAAAATAGAATAAAATAAAATAAAATAAATTAAAATAAAATAAAATAAAATAGAATAAAATAAAATAAAATAAATTAAAATAAAATAAAATAAAATAGAATAAAATAAAATAAAATAAATTAAAATAAAATAAAATAAAATAGAATAAAATAAAATAAAATAAATTAAAATAAAATAAAATAAAATAGAATAAAATAAAATAAAATAAATTAAAATAAAATAAAATAAAATAGAATAAAATAAAATAAAATAAATTAAAATAAAATAAAATAAAATAGAATAAAATAAAATAAAATAAATTAAAATAAAATAAAATAAAATAGAATAAAATAAAATAAAATAAATTAAAATAAAATAAAATAAAATAGAATAAAATAAAATAAAATAAATTAAAATAAAATAAAATAAAATAGAATAAAATAAAATAAAATAAATTAAAATAAAATAAAATAAAATAGAATAAAATAAAATAAAATAAATTAAAATAAAATAAAATAAAATAGAATAAAATAAAATAAAATAAATAAAATAAAATAAAATAAAATTAAATTAAATTAAATTAAATTAAATTAAATTAAATAAAGTAAATAATCTAAATTAAATTACATTAAGTAGAAATGAAAATAAATTAATTAAAAGGAACCTTTAATAAAGCCAAAAATTAGTTATTAATTCTTCAGCAAAACCTTTACATACTTCCTTCTAATAGCCTTAAGCCACTTTAGCTCATCAAAGTAACAAAAAAAACTGTCTGCTAATGACAGCGTTAGGACGGCAAATATTTCCTTACACATCCAATCATTAACAACACTTTTAACGAGCACCAGTAAGAGCACACCACCACAACCACAAGAAAGAAATCACTGGCGCCTCGTTGGCTGCCAGCAACCAACTTAAGCCGTCATAGCGTGCTGAGCGCGTTTAGCCACACTTAATTAATACAGCCGTCAGATTCTTATCGATGCAAATAAAAAACAATAAATGTCCAAATTAATGAAATATAAAAATGAAAAAGAAATATTTCCTGGAAAAAATTTTATTACGGAAACATTGAAAAGTAATGCATATTTTAGTACCAAAAATAAAGCTTAATCCTAGGCAGCTATGTATTTGCGGCCAATCCATCACGCCAGCGCTAAAAATCTAAGCTTTTAAAAAGGACTACGCTGCTATTCATTGGACTCATAAATCATTTCTTTTATGAGCATGCAAATGCCGTTGTGACAGTTAAGTGTTAACAAAAACGCACACAGCTTTGTGTTAGTTAGCGTGAATGAATGACATTTCAAATAATTTTTGTCGGAAAACCATTTTTTCCAACATACATACATACATACATGTAATAAGGCTATGTATGCTTCATTAAGTGCAGTCAAATTATTTAGAGGGGGCCAGTGACCTTTTGCCGAGCGCACACAAAAAGTGCTTTGATAGCCGGAAGGGCAGATGGGCGATGATTTTGCAATTCAAGTAATTTAATTAGCTGTTTGTCATAAATGAATTTGATTTATATGCCTGCTGATAATATATGATTGTGACAGCTCTTAATTTAATTTCATATTAAGAAATTTGGGAAAAAGGCAAGGCAAGGGATTATAAAAAAAAATATAAGAGATTAAGTGTGAGTTATAGAAAAATTATTAACAAAGGAACATGAGGAAAAAGTTTTCATTCTAGCATTCTATGGCCTCATTTTGAAACATTTTCAAGTTGTTTGCTTCCAATTGTTAAATGAGTTATTGTCTGGTTTGTTTAAAAATCTGGTGAACCCACATGGCGTTAAAACGCCCAAAATTTAATTAAAAAAAAAAAAGACTTCAAAAATATTCCAAATGCTAGTCAGAGTTATAAGCGATCCGAGTGCCGTATTTCATTTAAAACCATGCAGCCGTTTCTGCATGAAATACATTTGAAAATTTCCCTTTTCGGGCCCCATAATTGCCTGTACTCAATTCCAGTAAGGCCATTAAAATATCTTCTGTTCAAGAGATGTAGAGTAATAGCTTGTAGTAAATATCTATGTACAAATTACTGAAATGAAATTGAACTACATTTTTCCAATGACACAATAACGTACATTGAAACTTGATTTTATTGCAAGCATATTTTTCGCATAATCTCTACCAAATATTGCGGAATCAATAAGGCAGAACTATTAAACTGATATTTTATGGGCAAAATTGTACTTAAAGACAAACGAATAGAATAAATGATTGCATAAAACTAACAACTATGTAGTACACATGCTAACAGAGAAAATACCAGATTTTTACTAACGATTGCTAGCAGGGAATGGAAATAAGTCGAAATATGAACTTGCATTGGAATTAAGGAAAAAAATTTAAGCGTGAGTGGGTAAAACTCTATGCAATGGGCAAAACAGAGACTGTGCTTTATTTAGGTATGAAAGTTTAGAAAAATGTGTCTGTATTTAAATTACTTTTAAGAAAAAGTGCTGAATAGCAAAGCTTGCTGAGGCTATTTATGCCTCTGTGGACTTACTGCTGTATAACGACGGCCATAGATAATAGTAAATACATATATGCATGCAATACCTTTCCCTATGTAACTAGTTTTTCAACTCATATGTCATATGACAGAAAGCCGTGTTAAATAAATAATTCTGGCTAAAGAAATACGTAGTTTTTGTTATATTTAACACCAACCGTAGTACATTGCTTTTAAAATCCAAATTCCTTTAAATTTTTTAATGTTGCTCAAAAATATATAAACATTAGTTTGGTTATGCTTATGCTATGGTTTGGTTGTGCAGGCTGATCTTAATGGTCTCACATGGACGAATATAATGTCCGTAGCTTTGCCAGACATGTTTACGATCCATGAAACCGCACGTTCGCGCAATGTTAAAAAACCATTGCCGTTCCCTTAGCGAATTATAGTAGTTTGTCGATTACAGACAGCAGACCCAGCAGCCGTGCCCTTGCCGACTAACGTTGGTTTTAGCCTGCAGAATGCTGGGCACTCCCTAATCAGCATTGTGCACACTTATAAGTGCGAAAATAATCAGATCCTTTGCAGAAATTCCTCACAGCTGAGATCACCTGATTTAAATTGCTACAGGGTTGTACTCAATATTTAAAAAAAAAACTGTAAACAGACTCTGACAAGAAGTGTAAGGGCTGGTTTCTCCAACTCAACTTAACTTAGTTTAGCCATTCTTGGGACTTAAGTCAAAAGTTTGCCTAATTTTTATCCAGCTTAGGTATTCTAACTGAATTTCCACAAAAAATTTGCTATATATCCAATACGATTCCAAGGTACGTATTTAGGTTTATTCTTATCTGGTATCTTGTATTTCCTAGTGAATAGTACAAAGTCAGGCTTCTCTGGGTTAATGCTCAGTCTCATATCTGCAGCCCAATCACCGACACTAGCTTTCAGCGTTTGGTTCGCTAGTGAGCTAAGAGTCAATAGATATTTGTTATTGTAGCTGCTCCTCCTTTTATGCCCATCAGTAATTTATAAACTATAAACGTCCATAGTCTTCCATGTGCCTCTATGCATGTCTTGCGCCACCTTATTTGGGCCCCACTGGGCCAAGATCTTTGTACAGCCTAACATGTTGCTTATCCAAGCCCGGTCTAACATGCCGTTAGTATGGCGCGTTACGTTTTCGAGAGTTGTCTCTCATCTAAGTTTTTCTCTATGCGTACATCTAATATCCGCTCCAAAGTTTTTAGGAGAAAGGATGTTAGGCCTCTATTTTTGGGGTGCACATGGCTGCTTTTGCCTGCTTTGAAGAAGAACATAACTTGTGCTACATGATATATATATATATATATATGCGGGTATGTAGTTTTGCCTAATGCAGCCAGTCCACGTCGCATCCTCGGCCCTAACAAGTCCAGGTACGATATTTTCTTAGCCTTGCGGTATCGGAGGAACTTTCTATGTCTCCGCAGGAGCTTTGCCTTGATCTTCTCTTGGCTCATCTCATTTCTTTTTTGTATATCTTAAGTACATCTATGTGATCCTCCCAACATTGTGTGGTATCCGCAAGCCTCGCTAGCTTGAATATGTAGTTCCTTGACTTGCCTTTTGAGAGTTTCCTATTCGTGCTTCCACCAAGGTGGATTGCTTAAAGACAAACATTAATTTCAGTTCATTTAAATAAGGATTTTTCCATTTTTACACTACACTTAATTTATACTTTCCACATGCACGATGACTTTAGCTTAATTAGCCAACCCAAGTGGATCACACGTACTGACCCTCCGGAGAATGATAGTAGTGAAGCGACGCAAGCTTAATTTGCAAGCAATTTAATAACCACAACAGTGCCAGCATCTCAACAAGAGGCAAGCAAATATTTCGGGCAACAAAATATGTACACTGCCACACTCATGCCATTCACACAAGCACACGAAACTAAATTGATTTGCATGTAACCACAGCTGTCACAGTATCAGCATCTGCCTGAATCCACATTGTACAAGCAGGAGGATGTATGTAGTGGTTACTACTACTGTAGCTACATATATCAATTTGCCAAATGGCTGCATTAACCCTTGAAAACAACCGCACTTATCTTCCAGCTCTGACCACTTGCTACAGTCCGGCGGTCAAGCGAAAAAATGCTGTAAGCATGCATTAAAAATGGAGCAGCTTGTTTCCACTGCTTACCTTCGTTATTTCCGTTCTTTGCTCCACACATGGGACGCGGCACGTTTTTGGGGGGGGCGTGTGTATGCATGTCTGCCCGCAGACTGACCAAAAATTAATTTATGCACCACTCAATCACACCCTCGCCGCCAGTCATTGGCTCCATGTCACAGTCAATTATTTGCTCGCTTGCTTGTTAGTTCTCGCTCGGGTATTCGCTTACATTTTTCGGCGAAATACATACTCTTTTTTTTTTGCATACATATTTATGTATTTATTTTCATTCCCACTTTTACGAGCGGCTGCCTTCCGGTTTTTTATTTATTTTAGTTGGTGAAACAATTTATTTTTTTTTAACAGCAATTTTCACTAGCCTACTCTTACTTTATGCGCGCCCAGAGGCAGTGGCTTTGATTTTCAATCTTTTTTGGGGCATTCAGTAAATTGGCTGTCATTCATGATGTAGTTCATTGTATGGCGAAGCATAAAAAATATATCTAAATGTTTATTGTGGTGAATTGGGCTCATCAGTGCGGAAGTAAACCGCCTGCGAAATAGGAAGCGAAAAATTCCCACACGCGTTCGGGTTGCAAGGCATTGGGGGCGTATACGTAACTTGTAATAAAATGTTTATTATAATAGCGCATTTAAGATTTACATACATATATTCGCGCCCTTTTGCCAAACAGATTTTATTTTACGATTTGATAGGTTGTAAAAATTATGACTTGCCCAAAAGAGAATTACGACACATTTACGAGATATAAAAAAATTTGAATGCAATTGTAGGACAAAAATATTAGGAATATGCGAAGGGTTTGGCAGCGCTAACATTCAATAAAAGTGTAAGTTTTATATTAAACTAAGGTTTTGCGACTGGTCTTTTCGAGCTTCACATTTCCTTTATTATTTAATACAAACCAAGGCTAATTTGCTTCGAAGGGGCAAGTGGTTACGAGTTGTGAACGCGACTTACTGCCCCCAACTATATATCTCTTTAAATCTCGAAATGGTAATATGTTTTGTATTTACAAAAACAGGCATAAATTCTACCCAAAAGATCAGGCTGTCGCCATCACATTTAACGACCAATAAATGAAGTAGTGTTTATGCGGCATCATAATTCTTATGACTAGGCATGAAAAAACAAACATTTTTACTTTTGGCAAAATTTTTGAGCTTTGTACCACGATTTGTTTGTTTGTTAGGAAAAATGGAAAAAGCTACAAAGTCTAGCGGCACACTAATGGTACTGATTCGATTCGTGCTGAGTCTAGAGCAAGTAGTCTGTTGGTGTCGTCTAGCACTTATGCGTCCTTGGTCGGTAAGCTAATGTCTTTCAAGCGGAATTCCTTACAGTACTTAGCCACATGAACTATTTACAATAGCTGCATTTTTTTATAAACGAGCGACAAAAGAACGCTCAACTCGGGTAAAGTTTGAAGAAGAAACCCTGTTGGTATCTGGCAAAAAATATGTGATTAGTTTAACGGGATTTAGACACAAAAATCAATAGAAATGAGTAATTATGTAAGGTATTTGCGTAATATATACACTTATTTAAAATATAAATCATTAACAATTCACAATAGAGCAGTTTTTTCACTACCCTTCCGACCTGGTTGAACTCGGATAAATTGCCGAGTTTGTGTTGTTGCCAGGGACCGTAACAGTTACAACTTTTATTAAAAAAAAATCGCGTTTTAACGATTATTTTTTCGACTTTTATTTAATTACTCTTTAAATAACTGTAATTTCTGACTTTTATTTTATAAATCGAAAATAACGGTTATTTTTGATTTTTATCTAAAAATCTTCAATAACAGTTATTTTTGATTTTTAAATTATGTGTCTCAGATAACAGTTATCGAAGACGTTTATTTATAAAAGTCATAAATAAAAATCAGTCATGGGCCTAAATTTTGTAAATCATACATATTAAAGTCATTTGTATAAGTCGTAGTGAACTTTTGTTTCCTAACACCTTCTTAACTGCGAAAAATGTTATGACTTTTATATGAATGATTTAAAAAATAAAAGTCGGTAACTAATTTAAATTGATGACTTTTAAAAGTAAAAGTCACTGACTGATCTTTACTGATGACTTAAATAAATAAAAGTCTTCAATAACTGTTATCTAATTTTAAAATATGAGTCTCAGTGAAAAAAGATCGATTGTTATGTATCACTTAGTTGTAGAACATTTCCTTCGTAGTGAATTTTTCCACGACAGTTTTCATCAATAACTGTTTTGTTCGGTCCCTGGTTGTTGCTTTGCATGTATTTCGTCATTTAAGTGAGTGTTCTTTTGTAGCTCGGTTGCAAAAGAAAGCACCTAACGTACATATGTATATCAGGAAAAAAAGATATGTGGAAAACCAGTTTAGGTATGCTGGCTGGCGAACTTGCTAGACAAGGGTCAGATGGTTTTCTCATAGGACCCGAAACGTCTCTTGATTTGTATTAAATAACTATTAAACTGCATTCAAACAAAGGAGTGCGTTTGCAGGACCAATGCCGATGGCGAGACATAACCGCCGTTGCAGATACTCTAAGCATCAACATTTATTCCTTCTTACTATAATAGAGATTGGAGATTACTTATCGGAATTTCAACCGTCCATTAACTTCAGACTCTGGTTTTGGCTACCGCAATTGTGGGTGAAGTGACTGCTAAAATTTGTGAGCACTAATTATTAGAAGTTAACGTGGTGGTCTGCCTTTTGACACAATGGAGACGTGGGTTTATTTCTTACTCCCTGTGAAAAAACTGGAAGAATTTCTATAAAGAAATGTGGTGATTTCCGAAATAGCCTTTGTTATTTTTTTGCTATTTGTTTATTAAGTAAACCAAAATATTTTAATATGGGTGTCAAACAAGAGAGGTTCAAATAAGCTTTATTTCTAAAAATAATTGTAAAGCTTTATTACTAAAATATTTTTGAATAGTTGAAGGTTGCAGTTTAAAAATTACAGTTTTTTTAATGAGAGTTTAAGGCTATTTAAGGAAAGGAGATGAATAAAGTATTTCTCCAAAATATTTTTTAAGAAGGTCGCTAATTATTTAAAAGGTAAAATTGTACTTAGTCAATTAGTTAATTGCATCTGACATATTTTTGCACTAAATTAGTTTGAAAGCATGTTATAGGAGATTAGCCACATTTCCAAAATTCAAATTATGTTAAATAAAAAAACAAATTGCATATTCAGACCATTGATATAAAGGTAAGTAAATTTTTTGTAACAGGTAATCTCGCCAACGGCTGGTCCGATTTTAATGAAATTGTTTATATAAGTAGCTTTCAGCAACCACCATGTCATAGGCCAAAAAAATATTACTTTTTCCGGTAGGTGGACCATATAGGATCCCTTTATTCCGGTAAGTGGACCAAGGATCGATCTATTCTAAAAAATCTTCGTGATATTCCCATTTGCTTGCTTATTGCCCGGATTAAAATATGGGATACTTTCTTCTAATAGATGGACCAGGGATAGTTGTGAAAACGTTAGATCAAATGTTTCAATAAAAACTTAATTTTCGGCGAGACGAAGTTTAGTATATTCTTAAATACATATAAAGACTATCTACGAAAGATAAGTTGTTCTTTATACTGAAACAGCCGAATTTATTAAAATTTGGCACATGTCCTGAGACACAATTTTTATTCCAGAATTCCCCAAAAAAAATGCAAATATTGAGACTGGCTTGATTAACCATCTGAGTAAGAGCATCAAAATGATCTGCATAACTCTATGGCAATCGGCACAACAGATTAAGATGCAGCTGTTACATTTGACAACGTAACGTTAAACCGTATACCACACCGGCGGGGTCGCAGGAGAAAGCTATTAATTACTTATAGACATCTAACTTCAGGTAATATTAATTTACTGCTACCAATGCACACAAAAGTCCCAACCACCCACCTTCCATACTAGCTCAAGTGCAATAAAATACCATCAATTAACTGTCACTTTAATTGACAAAAATAAAGTTTTCTCTTTTAACAACAGCTTCGTAATATGATAGTGGTGTATCAACAAAATACGAATTCAGGTCAGTGGCACTTCCATCATTCCAATAGTTGAGTAAACATAACACAATAATACAATAGAGCAATGCATACGCGTATAAAGTAACAAAAGCAACTAATAAGAACAAAAAAATCATCTGACAATAAGCACAACCAACGCCACCGCTGCCAACTGCAATATTAGTAAAAACCACTTCCGCCGCAAAGCAAGGTTGGCAGAGCGACAGTGTCCGCAGAGCAATAATCGTTGCAGTAAGTTTTTCTAATAACTACCGAGCAATGCTCATTTTCTAAGGCAATAATAACATACGCAACAAGAAAAGCAATATTTTCTTGTTTTGTTGTGTTGTACAGTTGTTTAGTCTTAGTCTACGTGACATCTACAGTGACTTGCGATCGTATAGTCGGAAAAATATCTATATGTACTTACAATATGGGCACGTTGGGGGAAAAATAGGGGATTCACGAATGTCTGTGAAGTTGGCATACGAAATGCTGCAAAAAGACAGAAAAAAGCTGTTCTTAGTAGATTTTTAATAGCTTTGAGTTAAATTTTTTTTTTTTCATAACTTTGCAGCCCTTTTTTATTTTCGGGAAGTCTAGAACTGTTGCAAAGATACTCAGAACGGTTTAAATTTTTATTTTTTTCACACATTAAACTTTTTCAACTCTTTTGAGATATTTTTTTCGGCGCAATTTCGCAGAATTTTTTTTTATTTTAAGAACTTAGTTTAGATTTCAATACAAATTTTCAAACAATACATTTTTATTTTCACACATAAAACTTTTTTTTAAAAACTTTTCGTCGGCTTAATTTGGTATAATTTTTTATTCCTTTTCATGAACTCTAGCACTAATTTTAGAAAGCTTCTCAGAGCCGTTTATTGTTTATTTATTTATTTTTTTCAAAATTAAACATTTTGGACTGTTTTTTAATTTTTCTTTCGTCGTCGTTTCCCTTTTCAGGAGCCCTTGAACTATTGAAAAGCGACTCAGGTCAACTTTAATTTTTATTTTTTCACATATTCAATTTTTTCGTATATTTTTATTTTTTATTTTTTTTCTGCGTAATTTTGCAGAACCTTTTTTTCGTTTTCAGGATGCTACTCAGAACAGTTTTGATTTTTATTTATTTTTTTCAAATATTAAATTTTTTTTCACACATTAAACTTTTTCAACGTTGTTTTAAAAAAACTTTTTGCAGGGTTTTTTAATTAATTTTACTCTGGTAACACCACCTTGTATGAATTCGCCTTGGACGGTTGGTCGCCAGTATCCAATTAGCGCTGAGAGATTACCTGTTTGATTCCTTTCTCTGGGATCTCTGATATTATTTAGCTGCTGACTTGTCGGTGAATATATTTATGCATGCGTGCCAATGCTGGGCACTCGAAAAAAAAAATACCTATAGGATTGTTTCCTTACATTCTTCGATATATCAGCTACGGTATCTTAGGTTGTACGGAAGGCGCATTTGGGCTGCGTTTTCACTAATGGTGCAGAGCAACATTATCTTTGCAGTTAACCTGACAATATCTGTTCTTGGTCTAGCACATTTTGGACCCGCCACTGTATATTTCATTGGAATTCTCCTCGACTCTCCCTCCTCTACTCCGATCTCGTCTAGAAAGATACTTCACCTGCTAGTTTGTCCTGAAATCTATCGTAGGTTGTACATATATATATATATATGTAGTCCATTAAGAAGAGAAGTGGAAGTTTAAAAAATGTTCAATGAGGAAAGAGTGAAGTTGTTTTAAAATTTGAAGAGCACTTTCCGCAAATACTGCGGATGACGACGAAAACGTTGCTCGTATTCAGTTGCATGAGGCAATTTTGCATCAAATGATTTGATTACGTATCGACATCGGACCATTTATTTATATTTTATTAAAGAAAGCTTCTAAGAAAAGAACAAGGTATTTTTCCGTAGAGGCTGTTTCTCTCATAAATTGAAAGCTGATGAGCAAAATAAAAAATACGATATTCGAACTTAGAAATTTACTTTTTTAAGAATCGCCTAGACAGGAATCAGTACTCTGACATTTTCATATTTTTCTAGCCGATTACAATATATGTATGTGCACTGCGAGAAAGCTTTGATATTAATCAAAAGAAATTTTTGTGAAAGGATTAGTTCAAAATTTCTTCATAAAGAGTTTCAAACAACAGACTCTATTAAAACAGGACATTAACTCACATTCGTATGTTTTTAGACGACTACTGTAAAAGCCTTCATTCATAAAGGCTTTCCAGCAACACAGTGGCATTTTGTCAGGTTTATTGTCGCCGTGGCCGTCGCCGTCGCCACCACTGACACTGACGCTGGTCAACATTATCGCGATCATCATCCGCGTTCGCCAACATAACCAACATTTTCCGCAGAGCGCAACAGACAGAAGTTAGTGTGGCATGCAACTTTCAAACTAACGCCACGAAATGCACCTACACACACACACACACACACACACACTCACACCGATACACAATTATTGTTCTAGTTTCAAAATGTGCGCAGTATTACTGGTTAATAGTTATACTGTTGTTGCTGCTGCTGAAATGACGCCACAAACACTTGGTGTTAGATGTTGTTATTGTTGCTGCTGTTGTCATTTTGGGTTGTTGTTTTCGAAGTTGTTGGCGCGTACATAGTTGCTGTTGGCAATGTGTTATTGCAATTATTGTCAACATTTAGTCAGAGCTTCACATAGTCCCCGACCTACTTTATTTATGACAGAATACAACTGCAATTACAACAGCAAAAACTACACGTACGAACATTGTGAACATTTGTTAAAGCAGCAAAAATATGAAATCACATAACTTTTGTACTTACAGCAGTACAAGCGTTTGTGTTTTGGAGGTGGGGAGGGGTAACACAGCACAGCACAGAAACAATGGGTGAGACTTTCGTATATTTAAGAGTTCAGTTGCTGCTATTGTTGTTGTAACAATGAAATGGGTGCAAATTTCATCACGCGTACACAATTCAACAACGAGTGCAAGTCAAATGCAGTTACAGTGCTGGCTATGAGCTGTTCATATGCATACACACATACATATGTATTTGCTAATGTTTTTGGCATAAAAAAGCTACTCCTTGACAGTTTTCATATTTTCATGCGCTAGCAGTAGCAGCATCAGCACAAAAGCGCCAAAAACTAAGCCACTGACTTACTTGAAATTTAACCAAACTTGATTTACTTTTTATTTCACTTTAGTTTTTGTTTTTTCATTCTTTCATTTGATTTCTTCAACAAGGACGCTGCTGCGCCAGTCTGCCAGCAGTCATAACACCAAAATAAACAAATCTAATGCAATCAAAATTGGAAAGCGATACATAAACGTTGCCTTCCTGCCTTCCACATACGCTACATTTCGCTCTTTGTCACCCTCCATCTCTGCTAAATAAGTGGCACACACGTACACAATATCGCTGCCAGCTAAATTGTTGTCGTGACAAACTTGTTTGGCAATTTAATTGCAAACTGAAAATGTTGACGAGCGGATGCGCAGCGATTGCCAGCTGCGTGCGTTATTGAGTTAACAAAATGTTGGCAACATCGCTGCGAGTTGTTGCAAGCGCCAAAGTTTATGATATCGCAATATGCTTGTCTGTTTTGATTTCATTGCATTTTAAGTATAAACGCATGTGAATGTGTATGTACATATGTATGTATGTAGGTAAATATGTTATGGCATTAATTAAATTGCTTATTCACTTGTGCAAAGTGTACTCGGATTTGTACAAACATAGAATATTTTATGCTCTGATGTTACGTATACGCACCGGTGGGCGCTGAAAGTAATAAATGAGACACGATTTTGATGCTAGCAATAACGGTACGTATGTATGTATGCACAGAGAGAAGTGCCGAGCCTAGCGAAGTAAGGCGAAATAGAGCGAAACTATGGGTGTTTATCACAAAAACATTACTTCAATGAAATGAGGCTAAAATATTTGTCCAATTTGTTTCAAAGCATTTATAAACAAGTAAGAAAGTCTAAGTTCGGGCGGAGCGAACATTAAATACCCGGCATACGTATTAAATATATGTTTTTAACCTTACCGAAAGCTACTGCTACATGGAAAGCCGGGGCGTATCAATTTTGAGTAAATTTGTGTCCTTAGATTTCGAAATTTTGAATTTTCAAGCAGTTCTGAACTTTACCGTTATATGAAAAGCGGCCTCAATTTTAGTTCGCTTTCAATAATTTTCAAAGTTTTGCTTTTATGTGGCAAGCACAATAACCATACTGAGTTTGGTACAAATTGCTAGAACGGTTAGCGAGATACATATATGTGATCATAAGTGGGCGGCGCCACGCCCATTTTCCAAAATTTTATCATAAGCGTATTTCTTGGTAAAGAATTGTTGCAAGCATCAATTTTGAATAAATTAGCTTAGATATTTACTGATTTATCGAAGATTTTGTATTTCTCTAAATTACCGCTATATGGGATGTGGGCGTGGTTATTGTCCGATTTTAAAAATTTTCGTCCGTTTCATATGCTGTACCAAGGCCAACAACTGTGCCAAGTTTGGAAGAAATTGGTGCATCGGTTACCAAAATATACACATGTAACTATAAGTGGGCGTGGCTACGCCCATTTTTCAANTTATTTGTAAAACAAAATCCAAAAATTAATAAATAACTAATTAAATAATATTAACAAATTAAATTAAACAAAAATTACTTAGTACTCAGATAATATTCATTGACATAAATACTTAGATTTATAGCCAGTTCTATGAAATCAATTTAAGTGAAAAAAGTACTAAAAAAATAGTACAAGCTTTATAGTGGTTAATAATGAAATAACCAAAAACTCTCTTCCTTACAAATTCCCTTTAATTTAGAAAAAGAAAGTATTTTAAAAAAGGAATTGACTTTTTCCTTTCAGTCTTACACGATTTTCCTCTTGTGTGTACTGCAATCATGTAACAATACGTAATGCATAAGCGCATTTAAATCACTAATCTTCTCAATGGCGCTTTGTGTCAGATTTGTCCCTTCTTTTAAGCATTCACTTAATCCAGACGCAATGCAACGCGAGGCATCCTTCCCGTCTGTGTGTATGCATGTAGATACTCTCACTTTGCTCATCCATATGTATGCAAAATATCAATATACTGCAACGCTAGCACAGTCAAAGATCCACGCCAATAGTACACAAGCATATAGTTATTCACTCATACATATACATACTTAAAACTCCTACATAATCAGTTTACTTGCTACTCCCACCACTACTATGCAAATGACATTGCTTTCACTACTCTCGGTTGATCCGCCATTCAAATGCCATTGCATGCATTTCATTTATGCTGCAAAACATACAAAGTCGTAAATTTTCGCATTTAAAGTTTTTCTGCATTTTTCTTCACTTTCTCGTTAGTTTCTTTTTTGTGTTATCGCTTACATTTTTCAATGTCCCCCCACGGCATGACCAAACCATCACACTGGGCATCAGTGTATGCAACCAATGTTATTACTAGTAGTAGTCGTGGCTGATAGTTTGTTGGGTCGCTTATTGGTGTTGCTACATAGCCAGGCCATTGTGTACGAAGCAATCAGTGGATATTGTCATTGGAAAATCCCTACCAACATGCGCGACATGCGAACGTCACGGAAATTCACAGCTACAAGAGAGTCGCTGCAAGCAGAGGGACAGGACCAGGGTTGCCACTGACGGAAAGAAATACTTACGATCCACTTGAAGAAAAAAATCTATCAAATCTGGAAAATATCTACCAATACCTTTTTTTTAGGTATTTTAATAAAAGCTATAGTTTTGTGCTTTTCTGAGTTATTTCAATAAAAACTAAAATTTTTTATTAGGGAACTTTTTATTTAACCAATGATATGCTATTTGAGATCATGCTAATGACATCTTCTCGGTCGCCTTCAACCAAAAGCGAAAATGATGAAACTGAGGGCCACAACAAAACTTAAGCATTTGAAAAACAAACTACAATTGGAGTTATTATTGACAAATACAGTGACTAAAAAATAATTTTTTTTTTTTATTCAAAATGTTTTTAAACATTTTTTTTATTTTTTTTTTTTGTGTAAAAAAATATAATTTGCGCTTTAATCAACATCATAAAAATAATTGATTAAAGCTATACTTTTACCACATCAAGAAGGATTCAACAAATTTGCGTAAAAATTTTGAACTTTTTTCTCTAAATTTTTGGAACATTTTTGGGTATACAGTTTTATTGCCTATTAAAAAAATTCCATTGATTTTTAATTTTTAATTTTTAATTAGATGCCTGTTAATGTTTTACTTTTATTAAAATAATCATTTAAAATATTTGGGCAATACTCAGGATTCCAGGAAAATAATTTTTACATAGGACACAATATGTTCGCCTTTTATCGATGAAGTATGCATTAAAGCCTTCGAAAATTAATGCAATTAAGTAGACTATACTTTTAGAAAGAAATTTTTAATCAGCTTTATCATGAGTTTCATTTTCCCCGAACTGTGCACTTTTCATTTTTGGTTTCCATGTATTCACTATGGGCGGATCAAAAATTTTCGAGTGAATTTTTTTGTTGGGCGAAACTCAGGATAAGGCAGAATATAAAGACAACTACGAAAAATATAGCCAAAACAAAAAATTTTAAAGTTTACACAAATTACTGCAACAAAAATCTACCAAAATGAAAACCAATTTACCTTTTTACCAACCCAAATTTTTTCTACCAATTTTGCTAATAATTTACCAAAATGGCAACCCAGGACAGGACATAGTGAAGTAGGTATGAACGAGTATGTATCTACATATGTCCATACTAAAGACTTCGGATTTGTTACTTGCGGTGCAAATATTTGATTTGCATTCGCTGGCCACTAAGCTGCAACCGACACGTCACTTTAGCCAGGAGGCAGCCAGGTAGTTGGGCCACCAGTCACTTCTAACAAAGCGTTAGCCGGAGAGCTCAAGAAGCGCAATGTAAGCTATACTTTAGAGCAGTCGCATTGGAGAATAAGCTGACGTTACTCGCAAACCAGATGCGGATGGGGATAAATACTTTTTTATTAAAATACAAATGTTATATGCATATGTCCATGGTGCATCAGCGGACGTGATTGTTTTATGAAGGTATTCGCAAACTAATTCTGTTGTGATCACGGTTGAATGGCTTTGTGTTCTTTAGTGGCCTGTTTTCCCTAACAGCTTAGCTGTAAAAACCGTGTCAATAGATTGCATATATTTTCTATGTGATTGAATGTTATTGGGTATTAGTTATTTTAGAAAACGCGCAGTTGTACTTAAAATTAAAGCTCGTAATATTTTGAACGGTTATTTTAAAGAAAAAATTTGAATTTCTTGCAGTGCTTGGCTTGCAACATTTTGATGCGAAATTTATATCTTTGATTTGTATGTATGTGGCGATATTAGTGATGAGAGTAAATCTAGCGCCCGAGTCTCTACAACTAACCATATAGAGTTGGTCTCAAAATGAACTCTACCTAATTTCAACACAAAAGGTTCTAGCAGAGGAAAGGTTACATCATCAAGCAACATTGAGAATATAAGCTCCCAGCTCCCGCTAGCTCTATTTCACAGAGATGGTGGTTAACAGGCCCGAAAACGCGGCTCAAGACTAGCACCCTTCACTGATATACAGACAGCTTTAAAACTCTAGAAATCATTAGTTGAAACTATCATGGTGAGAGAATTGTCAGCGTCAGTGATAACCGCGCGGAATAGAGTAAAATGAGAAAGCGGAGAGACTAGCCAGGGAATCGGTGTTCAAAAACCCTAACTGCCAAAAGGTTAAAGTGCTCAGAATTGAAAGCAGTGCAATGATAAAAAAGCACTAGCGGCGGTCAGCAGGACCAATTCATGCAAAGTGTACAACTATTTATAGTACATGGGAAATAGTTTAATTGTATTGGCACAAAGAATTTGTGACCACATATGCAGCAATTTTTATTTTTATTTTTTTCCGCTAAATTTTATAACAACAAAAAACATAAAAACATAATTTTTTAACTTTGTGTAATACTCAGGAAAAGTCAATAAATTTTCATGCAAATTTTCCACTTTCCATCGGGTTACGATTTTTTAGAATTTTATCGAGTATGCAGTTTTTTAGCCTAATAAATTTTATTACAACAAAGTGCAAGTTTCAAATAGCTACGACTTACTGTTGATTTTGCGTAATTTTTTTACGCAGTTTCTTCCGTACAGAAAAAAAACTCTGAAAATACTTTGTATACAAAAAATGGGAAACACCATGTGTCATATTTTCCTAACTAGAGCTGATACAGAAATTTTAATCACAGATGTTAAATACTCATTAAAAAATATTATTAGGTTTATGAGATAATTATTATTAGGTTTATGAAATATCCATTAAAATGGAGTTTTTAGAGGCGGGAGAGACGAATATATGTGAGAGCTAGGGTTGCCAACGAGATATTTATAGTACTTTTTGAAAAAAATCTAAAAGAAATATAGTACACTTCAAACATCTATACATATTATTTAAAAAAGCTAACAGTTTCTTCTTATAAAAAATATATACATATCTTTGCACTTTTGGTAGTTTTTAGCAATTCCTTGCTAAAGTCTTTCTGCAACTCTCGAGAAAAAAAGAAAACGAAAAATTCATATAAAATGATGCACAAGAAATGGAAAAGACATTTTCTTCTATCGAAATTTCTTTAATCAGTATGCAACTCACAAGCAAAAAATGTACGTATATGAATTTCTTTAAGAAAATTACTTTTTCAAGCAACAGAAATAATTGGTTTTAATTTTATACTTCTTCTTCTTCTTCTTCTTCTTCTTCTTCTTCTTCTTCTTCTTCTTTTTTGGCGCTGTAACCGCCTAGGCGATTTTGGCCAGGTTCAACAAAGCACGCCAGTCGTTTCTCTTCTGGGCCAACTGACGCCAATTGGAAATGTCAAGTGAAGCCAAGTCCATCTCCACTTGGTCTTTCCAATGCAGTGGGGGTCTGCCTTTTCCTCTGCTTTCACCAAAGGGTTTCGAGTTGAACACTTTCATATCTGGATCTTAATTCGCTGCACTATGTTCATGTCGTTGTACATAAAGCTCATACAACTCATCGTCCCATCGTTTGCGGTACTCGCCGCGGCGCCAATGCGTAAAGACCCGAAAACCTTTCTCCCGAATACTGCAAGAGCCGCCTCATCAGATGTTATTATTTTCAATGCTTCTGCACCATAGATATATTTCCTAGCACAGGCATGATGAGTGACTTTCGTACGTCGAGAGAGGACTTTACTTCTTATTTGCCTACTCAGTCCAAAGTAACACTTATTGGCAAGAGTTATACTGCGTTCCCAAGTAAACGAAATTCTTTGATTTCTTGATATTACAACTGTCAACAGTGGCGTGGTTGCCATCTCCTACGGCGTCTTGTCCTCGTTGTCCACCAGCGCTTCCTCATCCAACTTGGAAACGGCAGAACAGACTTCGAATTTAATCTTAAAGCTGCCGCGTGTGTAAGTGTTTTACACTTTGAATTAGCTATTCATTTTTCAACTGCCTGGCTGATAGCTATTAGCTCAAATTCGTCAACAGGATATAGTTTTCCAAACCAAATTTTCTGCTTTTTCCGTTTAGGCATTTTAACCGTTAAGGTATTTAAGCCTACTGTTTGAGCATGCTCATATGTATGTACATATTTATGTATAAAGAGCAAGTAAACTTGTACAAATTTGATTTCCTGTACTCTGAAAGCTTTTCACAACATAGAAAATTGGATGAGCGATGGTATGCCACATGAAATTGCTACATACATACGAGCAAGCAAAGTATGTATTATAAGCTTATTTTCTGCACTAAATGCCACTACTCTACTCGAAGACAAACAACTTGTCAGGCTTTTAAGCAAACTTTTAGCTAACGACTTAGCTGTCAAATCGCATCAGTTATGTTTATACATATCAAGTTTCATTGCATAACACGGTGATGGAGGGTTTACACTAGGCGAACGCAGAAATTTATTACTCAGAAAGAGCTAATAACTACGTACTTAATATGTATACATAAATATATGTATTATTTTTTTGTTTTGGGTTCGTGATGAAAGTAATAAAGTAAATGGTAATTTGGTACATGGAAACTGTAGGTGTTATTGGAGTGTACTTTCCGTGTTCTTTATTGCATAACTAATTCTGCTTGACTTTTAACCCCAATGCACCTTCTTATTTACAGTAACAACATATAATTGCCAGTTTTGAATTTCAATCTTCAACTTTCAAAAACTACAAAGTCCATGTATTTAAATCAACAGAAGTCTACAATTAAAAGTTATCATCGCATTTTATATTCCGTTTTTGAATACTCATCAAAGAACAATGACAGCCACTCGAATATTGAATAGTAAAAAGTTCAAGTTGGTAATAAAAAGAAAGCTGTAAAGCATACAAAAGTGTAATTATAGAGTAGAGCGCAGACATGCTGGCAGACAAGCTGGCAATCAAACGGCGAAAGCAGCATGGCTCATGCCAACAAAGAGCTTCCTGTAGCTGCTAGACTGGCAGACTGGCCATTAGAGAAGTACCTACTCTTACAATGTGGCAGAAATAAAGAAAAGAGAAGCAAATGTATAAAATGAAGGATTTCTGTTTAAAGTAATGACCATAAATATGTACTATGTAATTAAAGCAGTAATTGTGGCAGTTAAGCAAAAGCGCACAGTTAGCAATATTTGAAGACAGAAGGTGTACGAAAGGATTTAGTAAACACATTGAATGCCGAGGAAACTGCAGTCGCCCTGGAATGGTAAAAAAATATATCAGGCGATTAGTGAGATTGTTTTTAAGTTTTAGGACTTCAGCAACACTGGCAACTTTACTTGTTTAGCTGCATTCGAGATATTAGAAACAACAAATTGATATTTTTAATATTTTTATTGAGCTTTGTACACTGAGGGAAAAAATATTAAAATCAAATAGAAACGTAATTGATCTTACTATAAACGTCAACGAAAGTACTGTATATTGGTAAATATTCAATTCAATTGCGCGCATATTAAAATGACCGCGTTCGTACTGAAAAAGCATCCGTGAAGTGAATAATCAAGACAAAATCTAAAAAAAAAATGTATTTGCATGTTGCCTGTAGTGGAATTCAAACGCGACCATCTCCGGATATCAACAACTTGTGGCAAGCATCTTTGCGCACTCAGCTACACGCAGCCATATAAATTTGCTTTCAAATGTTGAATATCCATCAACACCACAGCACGCGATTTGTACTATGTATGTATGTGTGTGTTGTCACCACTCTCAGAGCGGCGCTCTGCATGCTTGGGGTGCGTATGTACACTTACATATACATACTCACATGTGAACAGTCAAATACGTGCGTAATAAATTTTGTATGAAAATATTATTTTTAGATACGAACATTTTTAAACGATAATCAAATATAAAGTATTCATTTTTACTATGCATTATTTCCCTCAGTGTACCACGATTGTTTATTAGGGAAAATTGAAAAAGCAACAAAGTCTGAAATCTAGAAAAAAGTAAGTGCGCCTGTGCCACACCGTAGAAGTGAAACTTACGTTACTTATCTATCTATACATACACACATCTGCTTTTGCTTAAGGTTATATTTTTTCGCTTTTTTTCTATCAATGTAGATCCCTACCTCTACCACTGTTCGTTTTAATAACATTCATGTTATTCTGTTTCTCCATTATCTTCATTTTTATCATTATACTCTATCGATAAAAAAATCGATTATAACGTCCATCAAAATACCGATACCAAAATCGATGACAAATTCGATAAAAATTTCAATAGCAACATCGATAATACCAATGGTAGCTAAATCGATTAGAAAATCGATAAAAAATATCGATAAATATCGATAACAAAATCGATTTATATCGATAACAAAATCGATAAATATCGATAACTAAAACGATAAATATCGATAACAACATCGATAACAAATCGATAAATATCGATAACAAAGTCGGATAAATATCGATAACAAAATCGATAAATATCGCTAACAAAGTCGATAAATATCGATAACAAAATCGATAAATATCGCTACCAAAGTCGATAAATATCGACCACAAAACCGATAATTATCGATAACAAAATCGATGAATATCTATAACAAAATCGGTTAATATCAATAACAAATCGATAAACATCGATAACAAAATCGACAACAAAACCGATAAAAATATCGATTATTTTATCGATAGGTCTCGAGAATCCCGAAAATCTCTAAAATCCAAAAAAAAATCCCAGATTGAGTCTCTGTGTCTCTCTCTATATCCTTTCCTCTTTAATTACCTCTATTTTAATCTTTCTTCCCCTATCTTCATCTTTGCTTTTATCGGTATCCTCTTCCTCCTTTTTGTCTTTACTTCTTTGTTCATCATTTTTTCAGCTACATATTCCCCTTCACATTTGTTCTTATATATATATAAGTAAAGTGTTTAGATTTACCTTGGTCTTCATTTTTGCATTTATGTTTACGCATCTTTGTTTTTGTTGTTATCTTTACCTTTGCCTTTATCCTATTCTTCATTTATGTACGTAGTCACCTTTACTTTCATTCTTGTATTGGTCTTTTCCTAAGTGTTATTCTTTAACCTTTTGTTAGCAAATTTTTGTTAAATTTATACCATAACACATAAGAAGCGCTTGTTGCAGTCCGAACCATTTCCGTTGCACCATTTCCGTTGCACCATTTCCGTTGCACAATTTCTGTTGCATCATTTCCGTTGCATATACACAGGAAGTACTTGTTTCAGCCCCAATCATTTCCGTTGCACCATTTCCGTTGCACAATTTCTGTTGCATCATTTCCGTTGCATATACACAGGAAGTACTTGTTTCAGCCCCAATCATTTCCGTTGCACCATTTCCGTTGCATCATTTCCGTCCCAACCAGATCCGTGTGCAATTTCCGCTGAATTTGCCAATTTACTCCCAACCAAACAACCGCCGCCGGACGACGAAAATCGAAAATGAAATTCGTATTATGAGCTATACAGTCGTGTCGAAATTTTCGTTGAGTGTCGAATTTTATGCCGAACAGAATTTTGCTTTCGATGGTGTAGCGAAGTGTTAGAAAATTGTGAAAAATTTATGATTTTGCATTTGTTTTCCTACTTTTTGGCGGCTAGTGAAGTGACAAAAGTAGTGGGTTAAGTATCAGACCAGCTACATGTACATAGTATGTATATAGTGAAGCCCAGTACAGATAGCGAAAAAAAAATTCAGGAACTTTCGATATTATTGAATGTACTCCAAGATCTGCCATTAGCCCAGCGTCCACGAACAATTTTAGGAAACTTCGACTTAATCCTTGAAGAAACTGTTCGGTGCGTACCGATTCTGAATCCGACTGGATCCTTCCCTATATACATCCATCCATTCGATTGGCTACGTACTAACGTACTCGAATGCGGCGTTGGATTAAGAGTAAATATAATCCAAATACTCTGCAAGCCAAATGGCATTCAAGAGTTTAAGATTGCTTATTAAGTGAAAAGCTTTTAAAAAAAGCTGATTTTGGCAAAGCGATAATGCAGGTAACTGCAAAGCTGTTGAACTTGCTAGATAGTGTACACTTGATATTATTTCCCCTGACAATATGCCCTCCCTGCGATTTATTGCTGGGCAGAAGGAAGTTTTTTGCAAAACTCCCGACATGCAAAGTTTCTGAGTCCTTCTAATTAAGCGGACTAAGTACCAGTCCTCCATACTGTCACAGTGGTACCAAAATGGGATGCCACCCAACCTAATCTAACTCCAATATACCAATACATATAAGTATCTACCAACTGAATAGTCTTAACCACAGATGTACTGAAAGGATGTACAAGTTATTCTGGATGAAAAAGAGAATAGGACATGTGTGTGACAAATGTTTTCAATGCTTTATGAACTAACTATTTGCGTACTCTAAAATATTTAGAAGTGTCATTTTAATGCTTTTCACTCGATTAATAATCCATCAAATACAAAAGCAAGCTGTGTGTGAATCCTTCGACCAATGCTGCAGTGTATCAATAGTTTACAGAAAAGAGTTTATCTGACTACTTCAACTCGTTGAGTATCTTAATGTATTAGAGAAATAAATAGTTGAAGTGTGTTGCAAACACTTACCCGTATTTTTGCAGCGTTGCATGATTGATGATGTTGGTCGGTGGCATAAACACACAAATTGCTGAAATGGAAGAAAATGGGAATTGAATAGAAATATTGGAAGTGACAGGCGGTACTTGAAAAATAGATTTGTATATTAAGGTGCATGACTATCCATATAAAAAAAGCATTTATTATATTTCAAGACTTCTGCCAAAATATTTTAGAAAAATATTGAAATTTACATGAGCTGGAAATAGAGTTTTTCATAAATAAAATTAGTTGTATGAATATTTTTCCAAAAAATTTCCTCAGTTGATAGAAGGGTTTAAGCGTAAAAGTCTGCAATATAATTTTTTTTTTTTTGTATCAATGAAATCAAAATAATAAGATTTTTTAGTAGTATTTTAAATCGCTCTAGCTCACATGTCTCACGTGTCAACAAAAAAATTATAATTCCGGTCGAAAAACCGTAACGTTTTTCGATGAGGCCCACTTATGTAAGTATGTACATATATGTATGTACTTGAGAAACTTATTGAGATAAGGATAAACAGTATGTATGTATAAATACTTATTTGTTAAATTATTTGAAAGTTTTGCGCATACGAAAGGATTTTTGTCGGTCGAAAAGTGTAAAGACATTTAATGAAAAGACAGTATGAAAGGGATACCATAATTAACATGAAATTAAAGGTCAGAAGGGTCAATAACCGGAGAGTAATTAAAAATCAAATCTCGTAAAGTTCTTTCAATTTTTTTTTTTTTTTTTCAAATATTCATGAAGACAATATTTGCCATGAAACTCGCATGCATGAAATTATTAAAAAACAAGTAAGAAAGTCTAAGTTCGGGCGGAGCCGAACATTAAATACCCGGCGCAAGTGTTAAATATATGTTTTTTAACCTTCCGAAACCTTCCGCTAGATGGTAAGCCGAGGTGTATCAATTTTGAGTAAATTAGCGTCCTTCAATTTCGAAATATTGAAGTTTCAAGCATTTCTTAAATTTACCGTTATATGAGAATCGGCAGTTATTTTAGTCCGATTTCAATAATTTTCAACGTTTTGCTTACACGTGGCAAGTACAATAACCATACCGAGTTTGGTACAAATTGGTAGAACGGTTACCGATATACTTATATGTGATCATAAGTGGGCGGTGCCACGCCCATTTTCCAAAATTTTACCATAAACGTATTTCTTGGTAAAGAATTGTTGCAAGCATCAATTTTGAATAAATTAGCTTCAATATTTAATGATTTATCGAAGATTTTGTATTTCTCTAAATTACCGTTATATGGGATGTGGGCGTGGTTATCGTCCGATTTTAAAAAGTTTCGGCGGTTTTTTATGCTGTACCAAGGCCAACAACTGTGCCAAGTTTGGAAGAAATTGGTGCAGCGGTTACCAAGATATACACATGTAACCATAAGTGGGCGTGGCTACGCCCATTTTCCAAAAATTTATAATATTCTTATTTTTCGTCTAAAAATTATTGTAAATATCAATTTTGAGTGAATTATCTTCAGTAGTTACTAAAATATCGCAGTTTTCGTATTTCTGGAAATTACCGTTATATGGGAAGTGGGCGTGGTTAAAGTCCGATTTCGCCCATTTTCAATACCAACCTACCTTGGATTAAGGGAAACCTACATACCAAATTTCGTTGCGATATCTCTATTTTTGCTCGAGTTATCGTGTACACGGACAGACGGACAGACGGACGGACGGACGGACAGACAGACATGGCTTAATCGATTTCTTTTTTCATCCTGATCATTTATGTATACATTTGTCTATATCTATCTCGATTCGTTTTGGCTGTTACAAACAACCGTTATGTGAACAAAATTAATATACCCTTGTGCACAAGTGCGCTCGGGTATAAAAAGAGTTATTTTTCTCCGCAAGACTCATCTCGATGGGAAATGGTAGTGATAAGAAGCTAATAAACTAATCCACTCCCAGAATTATAGAACGAAGGATTGCACATTAGGTTCACAAACCTTGTACGCTCCGGGGTTAAAATCCGCTCGTATATGTATATGAGCAAATCTCATGAGTTGTTTTTTTTTTTAGTGTAACTCATTTCTCTCGCCAGAAAAAAGCTGAAGCATTACTCTTGCAATTATTTCAATCAATGGAGTTCCAGAAACAAGCAGATACAATAACAAGTAAGAAAGTCTAAGTTCGGGCGTAGCCGAAAATTAAATACCCGGCGCAAGTATTAAATATATGTTTTCCACCTTTCCGAAAGCTACCGCTACATG